>NW_024068286.1:0-198745 GCF_009389715.1 Phoenix dactylifera
AACGGCTAGTTGTGCAGAAATGCTTTTTGGACTCCCAACGGCTATAAACGGCTAGTTTCTTCAATCCAACGGTCAGAAAGGACTATTTGGAGGTTGGAGAAGTATTTAAGAGGGAGTATTCATCAGAGGAAGCAAGCTTTTGGAAAAATACATCAAGTGCATTCAAGAAAGAACCCTAGCAAGGCAAGCTTCATCCAAGTGCTTCATTCAAGAGTCAAAAGAAAGGGGTTGAGCAGATTCAAAGAGTCATCAAGAGCTCCATCCTCCCTTGAAGAGTGAAGCATCCTTGACAAAGAAGAGAGAAGCCACTTCAAAGCGATAAATATTTTCTAACTCTTCTTTGTAGCTTATATTGTTTCATTTGCTCATTTAGGAGTTTAAATCTTTCTTTTTGTTTGTTAATCTCTTGTAAAGGTTGGTTGGTTAGCCCGCAAAACCAACGGGATAGGTTTTTGGTGAGCCCGCAAAACCAAGTGTAAAGGTTCGTTGGTGAGCCCGTAAAACCAACAAAGGTTCGTTGGTAAGCCCGTAAAACCAACGTAGGTTGTTGGTAAGCCCGTAAAACCAACGTAGGTTGTTGGTAAGCCCGTAAAACCAACGTAGGTTGTTGGTAAGCCCGTAAAACCAACGTAGGTTGTTGGTAACCCCGTAAAACCAACGTAGGTTCTTGGTAAGCCCGTAAAACCAATTGTGAAGGTTCGTTGGTGAGCCCGTAAAACCAACATAGGTTCTTGGTGATCCCGAAAAACCAAATTGTAAAGGTTTTGGATTGTGAGCCCGGAAAACAATCCTACTGTAATCCGAGGGGTTATAGTAAAATTCCCAAGGAGACGCTTGGGGAGTGGACGTAGGTGCCTTGGGGTGCACCGAACCACTATATATCGCTGTGTTTGTGTTGTGCTTGTTCTTATGCTTATTATTGCATTATCTTTCATCTTTACTCTAGTTTAATTCATTCAAGTAATTTAAGAAAGCATTCACCGCACTTAATTAAGAAAACTTTTAAAACACCAAAAGTTTAGAAGAAACCAATTCACCCCCCCCCCCTCTTGGGTTGTCACCTCGGGCAACAAGTGGTATCAGAGCAGGTGCTCTATAATTCCTTGCCTTTTTTTTTTTGGTTTTGACCTAACCGTCAAAGAGCCAAAGATCATGACAACTCAAATAGACAGTTTCCTAGGAGAGGGACAGTTAATTGATCGACCTCCACTATTTAATGGCATAAACTATACACATTGGAAAATACGCATGCGGATTTTTATACAATCAGTTGATTATAATTTATGGAGCATTATAGTCAATGGAACACACACAAACACTAGACATAATGAGAAAATGGTTCAACAAAATTCAAAAGCCATGAACCTATTATATTGTGCGTTAGATAGGAATGAGTTTAATTGCATATCTTCTTGCATGACTGCTAAAGAAATATGGGATATGCTTGAAGACAAATATGAATGCACTAACAAATCTGAAACATCATGTGTAGAAGGAGAGCAGTATCATATTGAAAATCCATGCTTGGTGGCACAAGAGGTACATACTGAAACTGAAAGCAATTTTACATTTGATGAACTCCATGATGCCTTTTTTGATTTGTATTTAGAATATAAGAAACTTATTTGTAAGAACAAGAACTTGAAGATTGAAAAACAAATTCTAATAGATGAAAAACTGAAACTAACCAGTAAAACTGAAATCTTAATTAAAGAAAATCAAGAACTAAATCAAAGAGATCAACTTCTCACTGAAAGTCATGATAAACTTAAGAAAGACAATGAGTTACTTTCAGAAGATAACAGAAGATTAACTAAAGAAGTTGACAGATTAAAACCTATTGTTGAAAGATTTACGCTCAGCTCTGAAAAACTGAACCTAATGATAAATAATCAAAGAGTTGAATTTGATAAAGTTACATTAGGATATCAACCTTGGTACACTCAAAAATCTTTTAAAAATATGTTTGTTAAAACAGTTTTTAATTATTCTAAAACAGATTCTTATAAACAAAAGCTAATTAAAATCTCTTCTGTTGTTCCTAAATCTATACATTACAAATTTGATAAACCAAAATGGGAGAAACAGAAAACTGGAAGTTTTCCTACTACTCATGTTCGATCTAAGTTTGTTAAATTCAACAAGAGGATACAGAAATACATCCCTTGTAATACTAAAATCTGTAAATTCATGGACAAAATAGCTATTAAGAAAATATGGGTTCCAAAAGGAACAATTATAGCTAACCTACAAGGACCCAAAAGAGCTTGGGTTCCTAAGTTGAAAATATGATTATTTTTCTGCAAGCATGTCTAGCTATCCAAGGTTCTAATGAAAGACGTTATCTAAACAATGGGTGCTCTAGACATGTGTTAAAGAATTGAATGTAACTAAGAAGAATGATTCAAATGAAAGAAAGAATGAAATAAGTAATTCTTACATCTTCTCGTGTTGAAATTACTTCATTAGTTGATTAAAACATAACTTGCAAGTATTAATCATTTTTGTGATATAAGTGATATTTTTTTATGAAAAAAAAATATATTCAAATCACTTCATTTTTATAGTATGCTCCACTTACTATTGGATAAGTTGCAAAATGGTTAATTAATTTATTAAAAAATAACTCGATGAATTCTCTATATGCTTGATTAAGAATTTTTATCCATGGCATTATTTTTTATTGATCATGAAAATGATAATGTGTACTTGGTATGCTTTTGAATATTTGCACTATGAATACCAAGATTAAAGAAACCATCCTTGGCACATAGAATCAACTCATGCTAGTATGTACTTACTCCCAAAAGATCTTGCCATAGGCCCACTTAGATTATCTACTTAAAGGTCAAAGTTTTGCTATGCATGCTAACTAAGGAAACAAACAAAAATCTTTTCTAAATCTAAAGATGTTGTTTCCATCTCTAAGTTTTCAAAAGCTTACGTTGGATTTATTCTTGGGAAATAAAACTGAAGTATTTTTCTGTATTTACTAAATCTTGTAAAAGTGTTTCAAATGATAAAGGTTTCCAAACTGTGAAGATAAAGAGTATCATGGCACAGTGTTGAAAACCAAAATCCTGATAAAGGTTATACAGAAAATAATATTAAATCCAACGATTTCAGCACCAAGGACACCATAAGTAAAATAGAGTTAATAGAATTCTTGAAGAAATGCAAAAGATAATTATGTATGATAGTCATCTACTTAAATAATTTTTAAAAGACTATCATCACTGCGTGTCATACATATAATCTCTCTTAAATCTATTTTTTGATGAAAACTTCTTTTGATCTTCTGAAAAATAGAAAAAGAACTATTGCATATCTCTCATATTTTTCAGTCGTACATGTTATGCTTGATATGTTTCCATGAAAATAATGCCAAATCTGATAAAGATATTTCTATCCTTGGATATCATTCATCAAGCAATGCATATAGAATATTCATGAAAATTTCTAGTTGTAGAAGTATCAATTCACTTTATTCTTTATGAGACTAATGATTTATTATCAAAATACTAAAAACAAATTATATATATATGTATATGGTTAATCTTTTACATATAACAATCTGAAAACATGTTAATAATTAGAACCAAATTGAGTTTTTCAGAAATGCACTTAATGAAGAAAAATTGATGACTACTAAAAGACTAAATCAAGAAAAGATAAAATAGATCTTGATGAGATTTTGTATGATTAGAAGTAAAGATCACCATTATCATTTGCTTGCTTTATGAGCTTTATATGCTATCAAATGAATGTGTAGAACTCACCCCTATGTGGTTATTTCATTAAAAAGGAGATCTATGTAAAATAACCACCATACTTAAAAATACACATTACATATATGATAAAGCAATATGTGATTTGGTACAAGCATCAAAAGCATGATATATAAAAGCTTAAGTAACCTTTTTGATAGAAAGTAATAGTGATAAATCTATGCATCAAAAAGAAGAATTTGTAATATCTTATTTGCTCAAAGTATGCATTGATGACATCATTTTTGGGTTCTACTAATGAAGAATTATAATGAAGATTTTACTTAGCTCATGTAAGGTGAGTTTGAAATATGTGTGATGAATGAATTAACATCTTCTCTCAATCTCCAAATTAAGACAAACAAGAAAGGGGATCTTCATTGACCAAACGGTAGTCCACAAGAAAATTCTTATAGAAGATTGGCATGAAGAAGGTACATCTATGACCCCATCTTGTAGAATTTGAAAAGGATGAGCAAAGTAGATCTATTGTTTAAAGCTGTATTGAAGCTTGATAGAATAATTATTTCATCTTACAGCTAATAGACCAGAATGTATGCTCATTATGTGTACTTGGGCAAGACTTCAATCTAACTTTAATGAATCTTATTTTATTGATAACAAATAAATCATAATCTGAATTTTTGATAGAAACAACTGATTAAGATAAAATTGATTAAAACTTAGCTAATATGTCTTATTGATAATTATCTTAAGGAAATAGAATCTAAGCTAAATTGATTCTGAAAATAAAAATTGACTTGACCTTGATAAATCTTTCCATTGCTCACATGCTTGTCATTAAACTATCTTGGTTAATGAAACTATCTCTTTAGTTCAAGTGATATGTGCTTGCTTATATTTAGGCAATCTCTTGAGTAAAGTGACTCAACAAGCAATTATTGTCATATCTTATATTGAGTCATCTAGTTTAAAACAAAGAATATGTTAGATGAATGTTTTGTATCTTGAAGAAACTAATAACTCTCCTTCAAGAAAGAAAAGGAGTTTGTTAATAATGCAGGATCCTTGAGCAAGAAAAATGAGAGATCTCAACTTGAAGGATATCTCCATATAAGGTACAATAAACATTCACATGCAAACAAGAGAGAGGACCTTCCTCAGCCAAAAGTTCATACATAAGAAATCTAGTAGGTATTTGACTGAAGAATGCAGAATGAAATGGTAATTCTAGATACTTCTCTCATAAATTAATTGAGCAAAGTCAATAACTTAAATCTTATTATGGCATGATTGAGGCCTTTAATTATTAATTTTTGATATCATGTCTATAATTGATTGACTTATACTTTTAGAGATTGTTTCATGGTTTGCCCAAACTAGAATATATCTTTGCATATGTCATAACCATGAAATACACAAGTTTATGCTTAAAATTTTGATCTAAAATAACTTGTGTGAAATTATGAATCCATGAACATAATGAAAATGTTGTTTGTATGATACACAAGATTAATTCCTCATTCTGCTCTTTCATGTAAATTACTTGAGAATAACAAAAAGAGAGAGAGATAAAGAAAAGAAAATGAATATTATTCAAGAGGTGTAGAATCTAAGCAAAGGCAAATACTCCAATCTTAAGGAAAAGTAAAACAAGCATAATATATTCGGGACATTTGGAAGGGATAAAATCCATAATTAATTACACTAAAACAGGAAGAATTCGAAGTAAACATTTTAACCCTTCTATATTGCTCATCATAGGGATGGTGCCAATGGGGAGGCTAGTGGTAGTACCCGGCACTATTTGACCCAACTATTCGGTGTAGGGCATATTAGGGACGGCACAAGAGGGAGGCTAGTGGTAGTACCTCGTGCTCCTTTCCAACTCCACCGGATAGGGAGCAAATAGAGTATAGAGCATAAGAAAGTAAAAATGAAAGACAAAGTAAATGAATGTATATAAGAAGAATCAAGTCAAAATGGTTAATCACTTGAAAACATACTTTAAGGAATATATCAGTGCGAAATTATATTTAAATAGGGGGAGTTTATTTGAAAAGAACTGATTTTGATCCTTGACATTCTTGTTCTTAGTATTTTAATGCATGACTTAACACATGATATATTTTACTAAATAAAATGTTAATGTAAGAAAAACAGAATTAATTTTGATGCCTTGGTTGATTGCTCTGATACGCATCCGAAACATATCTTTTCTTATCATTAAAATGTACTAATATTGGTCTAAATGATGTGTCTTTCAATGATCTTGATTACAAGCAAACATTTTTAAATATATGATTATGTTTTGATATTTAAAAATTCATTGAGCTTCATGTATACATTGCTGAAAAACTGTGATTAAGAAATTGAATTCTATAAATACACGTACCTCAATGATCATCTATAAAAACTGTGATTTAGAAAATCTCTTTTGATATTCACTAATGAATCCTAATTGACTTGATCTTTAGAACTTAAATTGTGTGCCAATTCATATTTTTATGTATCAAATTGTGCTTATTTTCTAAAGGGATAAAAGAAAGTTTGTAAAAGAACTCTAAGATGTATCAAAAACTACATGAATTCACATTTTGGTACTTGTGCCCCAATGCTCTTTTTATCATAAAAGAACCTTGAAGTCATTAAAAGTTAATGATCCAACATGATGATATGACTTTCAAGTATATAAGTTTTGATCTTTCACTCTGAAAATTAATTAAAATTACTCTCCTGTTGATAAAATACTTAATAAATTGGGCAAAAGGTCTTAAACGAACAAGCTTTCATACTTAGTGAAGAGAGAGTAGATTTCCACTCATGTCCTTCCTTGAATATCATTCATGGTACTTCTTGAATTAACCTAAGGAAGATTCCACCTACACTTGATTAGAAAACTATCTTTGGAATCTACATTTAGAAATCACTTCTGGCTTACATCCTAAATATCTCATTCCTAAAGACAAACACATAGAAATAAGATAAGGGATCATGTGCAAAATGGAAACATATGTATTGAGCATATATGCACTGAAAAACAATTAGCCGATATATTCACAAAATCCTTGAGTGAAGATAGATTCTGCACGCTAAGGAGGAAATTAGGCATATGTGATCCTTTTTATTGAAGAAATATAAAAGGGAGCAAGTAGTCTCATGATACATTCCTCCAATTTCTAAAAATCCATGAAACATGAGTCAAACTTGTTATCTATAGATTCCTTACTCATGTATCATTGTCCCATAAAGAGTTTATAAGGATTGGAAGCAAGGAAAATATTTTAGAAGCAAAACGAAAAAAAAAAATTCTGCACTTGGGTCAACCCAACCCAGAATAGGGTCGACCCAACGTTGAGTCGACCCAAGAAATTTCTTGAGTCGACCCAACGTCGGGACCCCACTGTTAAAAGGGGGACCCGTGAGCTATCTAGGGCACTGTTTACCCTTTGTCCTCTTCCGAAAATCCTATTTCCCACTCTCAATTAGAGTCTCCCTAGGCTGATCTTAGCATCTATATTTAGAGCCTAGGCTAGAAATCTAGTTCTCGTATGTATCTTGCCTTTTCTCATATGTATCTTGCTTTTTTCCTTATGAATCTTGTCTTTCCCTTATATCTTTAAATCTTGATTGTGGAACATTGTACTTTTCATCATTTTGAGCATTAATATATGAAAATGTTCCTATTTTGATCAATGAAGTCTGAAGTTTGTTCTTTATTGCATCTTTTTCCATATATATGTTTTTGATGATAACAAAAAGGGGGAGAAGAGAAGGAAAGAGTATATAAAGGAGAAGAGAAGGAAAGAGTATATAAAAGAGAAGAGAAGGAAAGAGTATATAAAAGAGAAGAGAAGGAAAGAGTATATAAAGGGAGAAGAAAGAGTATTACTTTTGTGAGAAAGAGTGAGTAAAGAAGTTATGAAAAGAAAAGAGAAATAAATGGGCAAACAAATTGAAAATCATATAAGAAAGCTTACATATCTAAGGGGGAGCAATTTGTAACAATGAAAATCATCAAATCAAAAATTTCTATCATAATTCAGAATTTGGCACATATAAATTCAGAATTTGGCACGCTCCTTTCTCACCCCGATACATAAGCTGAAACTCTTATTTTATCTCAAATTTTTGAAGTTTCATTGCTAATGAATTATAAATGAAAGGGGGAGCCATTCAAAAAATCAAATTGGCAAATTTTGAATGATATAGGGGGAGATTTCACTTATATATATGAAAAGCTGAAATTCTGAAATTCAATCCCTTTTATAAACTGATTTTAAAGACAAGTATCAATAGGCTTATACTCTTTATTTTGTAATCATCAAAAAGGGGGAGATTGAGGATGATAGTGTTATTTTGATGATTAACAAGCAATTCTCTAGAGTATGCTATAAGTTAAAATTGATACTTCATTTATAAGTTCATTGCTCTCAGTACATTTGCTTAATTGGAAATATATATATGGTCTTGTTCATTTGGATGAAACTAACCTTGAGAATGCAGCAAAGTATGGATTGAGTCGACCCATAGGTTGATTGGGTCGACCCCGGCACATCGAGGAATCATCTGGCACACTCCTGCAAAAACAGCACAAATGAACAGTGAGTTGGGTCGACCCAAGGTAAGCAAGAGTCGACCCAACCTCCAAAGAACCTCAAAATGCAAAGGAAGAATGCTCTCTGGATTTACTGAGAGGGTCGACCCAAGAAGAAGTTGAGTCGACCCAAGTAAACCTTGAGTCGACCCAAAGAAAGGTTGAGTCGACCCAAGTGAAGAAAGGCTGAAATTCAAGGCTCTGAATTTTCTGAAGCTGACCTTGGGTCGACCCAAAGAAAGGTTGGATCGACCCAAGGCAACAGAAGGCTGAATTTCAAGTTTCTGTGTTTTCTGAGAGGGTCGACCCAAGAAATGGTTGAGTCGACCCAAGTGAAGGTTGGGTCGACCCAAGGACAGGTTGAGCCGACCCAAACACGGGCTGAACATAACGGCTAGTTGTGCAGAAATGCTTTTTGGACTCCCAACGGCTATAAACGGCTAGTTTCTTCAATCCAACGGTCAGAAAGGACTATTTGGAGGTTGGAGAAGTATTTAAGAGGGAGTATTCATCAGAGGAAGCAAGCTTTTGGGAAAATACATCAAGTGCATTCAAGAAAGAACCCTAGCAAGGCAAGCTTCATCCAAGTGCTTCATTCAAGAGTCAAAAGAAAGGGGTTGAGCAGATTCAAAGAGTCATCAAGAGCTCCATCCTCCCTTGAAGAGTGAAGCATCCTTGACAAAGAAGAGAGAAGCCACTTCAAAGCGATAAATATTTTCTAACTCTTCTTTGTAGCTTATATTGTTTCATTTGCTTATTTAGGAGTTTAAATCTTTCTTTTTGTTTGTTAATCTCTTGTAAAGGTTGGTTGGTTAGCCCGCAAAACCAACGGGATAGGTTTTTGGTGAGCCCGCAAAACCAAGTGTAAAGGTTCGTTGGTGAGCCCGTAAAACCAACAAAGGTTCGTTGGTAAGCCCGTAAAACCAACGTAGGTTGTTGGTAAGCCCGTAAAACCAACGTAGGTTGTTGGTAAGCCCGTAAAACCAACGTAGGTTGTTGGTAAGCCCGTAAAACCAACGTAGGTTCTTGGTAAGCCCGTAAAACCAATTGTGAAGGTTCGTTGGTGAGCCCGTAAAACCAACATAGGTTCTTGGTGATCCCGAAAAACCAAATTGTAAAGGTTTTGGATTGTGAGCCCGGAAAACAATCCTACTGTAATCCGAGGGGTTATAGTAAAATTCCCAAGGGGACGCTTGGGGAGTGGACGTAGGTGCCTTGGGGTGCACCGAACCACTATATATCGCTGTGTTTGTGTTGTGCTTGTTCTTATGCTTATTATTGCATTATCTTTCATCTTTACTCTAGTTTAATTCATTCAAATAATTTAAGAAAGCATTCACCGCACTTAATTAAGAAAACTTTTAAAACACCAAAAGTTTAGAAGAAACCAATTCACCCCCCCCCCCCCTCTTGGGTTGTCACCTCGGGCAATACTAAGGAAGGTATCTTTATTCATCAAACTAAGTACACAAAGAAAATATTAAAGAAATTTGGAAATGAAAATCACAAGGGAATAGGCATCCCAATGAATCCCACTAGTAAGCTAGACAAAGATGAAAAAGAAAAAAGTATAGATATGAAGCTTTATAGAGGCTTAATTGGATCTTTGCTTTACCTTACTGCTAGTAGGCCAGACATAGTGTTTAGTGTGGGAATATGTGCTAGATACTAATCAGATCCTAAGGAGTCACATCTAAGTACTGTCAAAAGAATCCTTAGATATTTGAGAGCAACCACAAACATAGGTTTATGGTACTCTAGAGACTCTTATCTAGATTTACCTGCATATTCTGATGCAGATTTTGCTGGATGCAAATTAGATAGGAAGAGCACTAGTGGAACATGTCAATTTTTAGGGAATAACTTAATATCATGGTTTAGTAAAAAGCATAATTCAGTAGCATTGTCAACGGCTGAGGCCGAATATATAGCTGCCGGGAGTTGCTGTGCTCAAGTACTATGGCTCAAGCAACAACTAGAGGACTATGGAATTAAACTAGATAGCATTCCTATAAAGTGTGATAACACTAGTGTCATTAACCTTACCAAAAATCCAGTTCAGCACTCTAAAGCCAAATATATTGAAATAAGGTATCATTTCATTAGAGATCATGTTCAAAATGGAAATGTATGTATTGAGCATGTGTGTACCGAGAAACAACTAGCTGACATATTCACAAAACCTTTAAGTGAAGATAGATTTTGCATGCTTAGGAGGGAATTAGGCATATGTGATCCTTTTGATTGAAGACATATAAAAGGAACAAGTTGTCTCATGGTACTCTCCTTCCATTTTCAAAAACTCATGAAACATTAGTCAAACTAGCCATTTATAGACTCCTTACTCATTTATCATTGTCCCATAAAGAATTGGTAAGGATTGGAAGAAAGAAAGAATTTAATTTTTTTTTTTTTTTTTAAAAGCCTGAACTGGGGCCGACCCGAGCCAGAATGGGGTCGACCCCACGTTAAGTCGACCCAAAAAAATCTAGGGTCGACCCAACGGCGGGACCCTATTTTTAAAGAGGGACCCGTGAGCTATTCTAGGGCACTGTTTCATCTTGTCCTCTTCCTAAAATCCTATTTTCCACTTTCCAATCCCTTCCAATCATCTCCAAACAGTGCTAGATTGCTTCTCTACGCCGTTAGATCAAGACCTAAGGAAGGATTTGGTGAAAATGGGACCCAAGCGAGCCGTTGCTAAGAGATCCGGGAGAGTCTCACGCCCAACCATTGTAGATAGACATGCTAGAGATTCCTCTACAGTTTCCCCACAAGGTGAGACACGTGTAGAGCCTCCTCCACCTCCTTCTCCTTCAGTTCAACTTGCTAAATATGCGGGGAGACCGGTTACCACGGGGAGAAGGATCCACTCCGAATTTTTGGATCAAGAAGGGTTCCGTTTGGAGGATTGGATCCGAAGGCAAGGATGGGAGTATCTTTGCTCCCTAGACTTGGTGACCTACCCGGGCTTGATTCGTGAGTTCTATGCCTTCCTAAAAGTTGGAATGGGAGGGCTTGTATCTGAGGTCCGAGGAGTACGGGTTAGAATTTCAGAAGAAAGTTTGAGTGAGTTGCTCCATCTCCCCTGCGAAGGTGCAACTCCAGAAAGGCCGGAAAGCAAGTTGAGAGCTCTACAGTTGATCTTTGAGAGAGATGATTTTGACTATTCCGAAAATGTGATAGCTAGCTCTCTATCAGCTGAGATGAGGTTGTTGCACAACTTCATAGGTCGGATTTTGTTTCCGAAAAGTGGGAGATTTGTTCACATATCTGAGCGAGATTTGGTCATTATGGAGCACGTCATTCAGGGCATTCTCCTGAACCTCCCAGCTATGATGATCAGGCAGATGAGAGAGGCTATATGCAAGTCGAGAGTTTTTCTGCCCTATGGTATGATACTCACCCTGGTTTTCCGACAGCATGACATATCAGTGGAGGGAGAGATCTCCAGGCATCTATTATTCACTGACACTTACACTGCACGGTCCCTAGTTCGTATGGGTTATGAGAAGGTGAACGGGCAGTGGGTGCGTGGAGGAGCAGGGATGCATGCACCGGAGGATGATGCACCAGAGGTCGGAGACTCCATCCCTGAGGCTGAGGTACCTGAAGATCATCCTACGGCACCTTCAGAGGCTGGACCGTCGTCATCCGTACCTACGGGGTGCACAGAGGAGTTTTGGAGTAGGATGACTGAGCTTGTGTCAGCTCAGGTGAGGACTCTCTCTGATGGGTTGACGAGCAGGATGGACATTATGACTGCTGAGATTAGAGATCTCAGAGAGCAGGTGGGAGCATTACAGAGAGAGAGGCTCACGGTCCATCTGTGCCCCGAGCAGCTGAGTCGGAGGTTTCGGCACAGAGTCATCCAGCTCAGCGAGGTCCATGCCAGACTCAGTCCCATCAGGCTCGACCTTCCCTCGCCACTTATGCTAGGAGGATGAGGACTAGATCACAGCCCTTAAATTCCCCCTAGGCCTGATGTTAGCATTATAGGAGTCCATCATGACTAGTGCCTAGGATTTATCTAGTTCTCATATGCATTTTACTTGGTTGATGTACCTTGAACCTTAATTTTAGAACATTGTACTTTTGGCTTCAATGTACTACAATGTTCCATTTTACTCAATGAAATTTGGTTGTTTATCATTTATTGCTTCTACTTATCTATTGTCATACACTAGTTTGATGATAACAAAAAGGGGGAGAAGTAAGAAAAGAAGGAAGTTGCGATGTAAAGGGAGAAATAAGTTTAAAAATTATAGGAAGAAATAATATTCACTTAAGGGGGAGGAATATGTAACAATGAAATTTTTTTTTAAAAAAAACAAGAAAGTCTGAATTTTCAATCAAAATTTCTGAATTTGGCACATTCTTCTCGTGCCTCGATACATAACCTGAAATTCTTGCTTTATCTCAAATTTTTGGAGTTTCATCCTTAACCAAATACAAAAAAAAGGGGGAGAAAATCAAAAGTTCTAATTGGCAATATTTGAATGAAAGAGGGGGAATATTCACTTTCAAATTTGAAAAGCTGAAATTCAGCAACTTGAGCTCTTTCTAAAACAAAACTCCTAATTTTAATATAAGTATCAATCTATTTATACTCAATGTTTTGTAATCATCAAAAAAGGGGAGATTAAGGATGATAGTGTTATTTTGATGATTAACACAATGATTGAGGAAATATCTTATTAGTACTACAAGTTAATGTGATACATCACTACTGAGTTCGACACTCTCGATACATTAGAAGAATGAGTTCAAGATGTCTTTCAACGATTAAGAATGAGATTAAATTTGTGATAGAAAAGGGATAGAAAATTCTAAATTCTAATTTAGCAAAGTTTCAAGTAAAATGTACTCTTAAGGGCAAAATAGTAATTTTAATTGTTAAGAGTATGTAGCACTACCATGGCATACATTTAAAACTGCTTGAAATATATTTCATTGATTGTATGGATAAGTCTAACCTCAAGATGTAGCAAAGTGTGAAATGAGTCGACCCCAACATCGGTGGAGTTGACCTTGGTACTGTCACGCCCCGAGCCCGAGGCGCGGCAGACGCCGCACGCCCGCACGGCGGACCGCACAGGCGTGCAAGGCATCGGATTACATCAAAGCAAATACAGATGTTCAATACTTTATTTAAGGATTAATAGCAGATCCTTAAAATTGACAAAATACTTAAAATCATTCAAAAGCAGTCTTACAAAACTCCAAAATAACATATGCCAACATAATTCAAATGTCCAAACTAAACTAACTAAAATTTCAAAAACTGAAGAATCATCGGAATTCTAACGCACTCCCCAATCCCGTGCGATCAAGCCTCTGGATCTGAAAAAACGAAGAAAACAGAATAATGAGCTACACTAGCCCAGTAAGTAACAAAATACCCCAGAGTGGGGTCAGAGCATATCAGATCAAAATACAGGATAATGTTTGAAACAAATCACAAATAATATCATTTTTGTTTTTGTAAAACTCTGATATCATAATCTCAACATGATAGGCTACGGCCACGTAACCCAGTGGCATGGGTTGCACAGAGTGCCAGAAACCACTATTGTTAGTCACCGGTGGAAACGGTGTCCAGAAACCACTATTCTAATCACCGGTGGCGCGGGTGTCGAAACCGGTTCCTCACAGAATACAAGTCGACAGGTCCAACGTATAATCCCCATTGGCGGGGCCAGAACAGAACAGACAGATCATAGCCATGCTGAGAATATATATATATATATATAAACAGATTTCATAAATTTTTCAGTCATAGTTTACGGATTTCAAAGCATAATTTTCAAATGAAATTTAACATGCCAGACCCATTTTACTAAATACAAAACATATTTTAGAATTTAATCTATTTATCTGAAAATCACACTTGAAGTATTAAGTTACTTACCTCTTCTCGCTTAATTCCTACTTCAGATAGGCGGATCAGGTTCACCTGTTTAAATTTAATTAATTCTTTGTTAATATCAGAATTAAGCAAAAATCCAAAAATAATATTATTGGACACGGCCCACTGGGTTCGGGTTTCGGGTTCCGGGTTTCGGATCCGGGTTCGGGTTCCGGGCTTGGATCTGAAAAGGGCCCAAGCTGGGCCCACAAGGGTACTGCCCGACTGGGCCAATCGGACTGGACTGGGCCCAAGTTGGGCCTGCAGTGGACTGGGCCCAAGTTGGGCCTGCAGTGGACTGGGCCCCAACGGGCCCAATTTGGCCCGTGATGGGCTCCTCCTTCCCCAAACCCCCTCACGGGCAGAGGAAGCAGGAGACACAGAAGAGAGAGGGAGAGGGCCAGCCCGGGTGGCCTCCGGCCTCCTCTTGGTCGACGGTCAGCCGGCCGCTGGCGGCCGGCGGTTGCGGCGGTGACTGACGAGGAAGAGACCGAGAGTGGTCTCGGTTTGGGGCCAAAACAAAGGGAGGAAAGCATGCATCGGCTAAGATCGGAGAGCACAAACGGAAGAGGGCTTACAGGCAGTCGGCGGAAGTGGCGGATCTCGGCCGGGGGAGGCTCGGTCCGGTGTCAGGCGGCGGCGGCGACGCTTGAACCCAAGGAGATGGGTCTCAGAACAGGGGGTGGCTGCGAGGGGGATCCGGGCGGCGCTTGGTCGGGAGGGTACACCGGTCGGAGAAGAGGAGGAGGGAAGGAAGAAGAGGAGGAGGAGGAGCTCGGGATGCCCTAGGGTAAGGAGTAGATGGGCTTTATAGCCCCATCGCAACGGTTCTCCGCCGCGATGTCAAGCGAGATCCACGGCCGATTCACGGCCGTGGATGGACTAGGAGGGGCGCCGCGGGGATCTCGCGGCGCCCTTGCCTTGTTTGCCCCTCCGGAGGAGCCGGAGAGGATCGCCCACGCGATCCTCTGTTCCGGCTCCTTCCCCAAATGAATCGGGGCTGAAGTCGGCGAGGGCTGCCGACTTCAGCCCCGTGTCTCACATTCTTCCCCCCTAAAAAAATTTCGTCCTCGAAATTTAACATACCTTAGCTTGCAAAAAGGTCCGGATATTTTTCCTTCATCTCATCCTCCAGCTCCCACGTGGCCTCTCGTTCTGAGTGATGGCTCCACTGGATCTTAACATAAGGAATCGTGCGCCTCCTCAACACTTGCTCTCTTCTATCAACCACACGTACAGGCTGCTCAGGATATGTCAAATCTTCTCTAAGCTGCAAGGGAGCCACTTCTACCACATGGCTCATATCTGGAATATACTTTCTTAGCATGGAAACATGAAAAACATTGTGAACTCCAGACAGTGAAGGTGGAAGTGCCAATTTGTAGGCCACTGCTCCTACTCTTTTCAGAATCTCAAAGGGGCCGACATAGCGTGGACTAAGTTTTCCGCGTATTCCAAATTGCATCACCCCTTTAGTAGGAGACACTTTCAGAAACACATGATCTCCGACCTGAAATTCTAATTTCCTTCTTCTATTATCTGCATAACTTTTCTGTCTGCTCTGAGCTATCCGGAGGCGTTCCCTGATCAGCTGGATCTTCTCTACTGTTTGTTGCACAATCTCGGGGCCCATAATTCTTCTTTCACCAACATCATCCCAACAGATAGGTGATCTACACTTTCTTCCATATAGAGCCTCATAAGGTGCCATTTGAATACTTGCCTGGTAACTGTTATTATATGCAAACTCAACCAAAGGTAAGTGACGGGTCCCAAGAACCTTTCATATCCATTACACAAGCTCTTAGCATATCTTTCCAAGGTTTGAATGGTTCTTTCTGATTGGCCATCAGTCTGAGGGTGGAAAGCTGTGCTGAAGCTCAGAGTGGTCCCCAAGGCTTTATGCAAACTACTCCAAAAGTGAGATACAAACCGCGAGTCCCTATCGGAAACAATGGATACGGGTACTCCATGCAACCTCACTATTTGTTCAATGTAGAGCTCTGCAAACTTTTCCAAGGTCATTCCTACCTTGAATGCCAAAAAGTGTGCCGACTTTGTCAATCTGTCTACAATCACCCATATAGCATCATAACCTTTAAGAGTGCGAGGCAACCCGGAGACGAAGTCCATAGTGATGTGTTCCCACTTCCATTCAGGAAGTGGTAGGGGCTGCAACAACCCTGCCGGTCTTTGATGCTCTGCTTTAACTTGCTGACATGTCAAACACCGAGCCACAAATTGTGCAATTTCTCTCTTCATATTATTCCACCAAAATGTGCCTTTCAAAATCCTTATACATCTTAGTACCCCAGGATGCACTGTATATCCAGTATTATGAGCTTCCTTCATAATTTCATTCTTTAAATTGGAGTCATTTGGAATACACATTCGGTTCCTGGTATCTCAATGATCCATCCTCATGAAGTCTGAATTCTGATTGAGAACTTGATTCAATATCACTTTTAAGCTTTTGCAACTGAGGGTCATCTGCTTGAGCAATCCTGATCCTCTCTATCAAGGTAGGTTGGACACGTAAATTTGCCAATTGTGCATCGGAGTCATGCCAACATACCTCAATTTCTGCTCTCCTCAGATCTTCCAGAATTTTCCTCTGAGAGGTGAGTAAGGCAGCAATACTACCAGTGGATTTTCTGCTCAGTGCATCTGCTACCACATTAGCTTTTCCCGGATGGTAATGAATAGACAAATCATAATCCTTCAGTAACTCTAACCATCTTCTCTGTCTCATGTTTAGTTCCTTCTGGGTAAAAAGGTATTTCAAACTTTTGTGATCAGTGTACACCTTACAAGATTCACCATATAAATAATGTCTCCAAATTTTTTAATGCAAACACAACAGCAGCAAGTTCCAGATCATGAACGGGGTAGTTCTCCTCATATGACTTTAATTGTCGGGAAGCATATGCAATAACCTTATCATTCTGCATCAGTACACAACCCAATCCTTTCTTTGAGGCATCACTGTAGATGGTATAACCTTCGCCACTATAGGGAAGGGTAAAGGATGGGAGCGGACACCAAACGTTGCTTAAGCTCCTGGAAGCTCTGTTCACATTTATCTGACCACTCAAACTTAACTCCTTTACGAGTTAGTCGAGTCAAAGATGCCAGCAATAGAGGAAAAATTCTCAACAAATCGTCTATAATATCCTGCTAGGCCCAAGAAGCTGCGAATCTCAGTAACACTATTGGGTCTGCTCCAGTTGACCACTGCCTCGATCTTCTTTGGATCCACATAGATACCCTCTTTAGATATTACATGCCCTAGGAACATCACACTGTCTAGCCAGAATTCACTTTTCTTCAACTTACCATACAACTGCTCTTGTCTTAGGGTTTCCAAGTACTAACCTCAAATGTTGCTCGTGCTCGGCCTGGCTCCCAGAATAGATCAAGATATCATCAATAAAGACTACTACAAATTTGTCCAGAAAGGGTCTGAACACCCTGTTCATCAGATCCATAAAAGCTGCAGGGGCATTTGTCAGTCCAAAAGGCATGACCAAAATTCATAGTGCCCATAGCGAGTACGAAAAGCAGTTTTTAGGCACATCTTCAGCCCTTATCTTTAATTGATGGTACCCAGAACGAAGATCAATTTTAGAGAATATCTGAGCACCCCTTTAACTGATCAAATAAGTCATCAATTCTTGGTAGAGGATACTTGTTTCTTTATTGTTGCTTTATTTATCTCTCGATAATCAATTACATAATCTCATACTACCATCCTTCTTCTTTACAAATAAGACTGGGAGCTCCCCAAGGTGAAACACTAGTCTGATGAAACCCTTATCAAGAAGATCCTGCAACTGCTCCTTTAATTCTTTCATTTCAGCTGGAGCCATTCTATAGGGGGTCTTAGAGATTGGTGTGGTACCAGGAATTAAATCAATTGGCAAATTCAATTTTCTCTATCTGGTGGCAAGCCAGGAAGGTCTTCCGGAAAGACATCAGGGTATTCATTCACTACTCGAATATCTTCCAATCTTTGATCTGATTGTCTGGTGTCAACCACTGTGGCAATATACGCCATACTCCCCTTTCTAAGCAGCCGCTTAATTTGCATAGCGGAGACAACTCGAGGGGAGGTATAAGCACCACTCCCTACGAAGCTGAATTCGGTATCTCCGGGGATCTGAAAGTTTACCCGTTTCTCATGGCAATTAATGGGTGGCAAATTGTTGATGCTAACCAGTCCATACCGAGGATTATGTCAAAGTCATGCATATCTATAACTATTAAATCAGCAGGCAAGTCTCTACCTACAATCCGAATTGGACAAGTCTTGCAGACCTGATTACCAATCATCCCACTCCCTGCAGGAGTGCTAACATGCAGATCATACTCTAATTGCACCACAAGGCAGGTCATGTTTTTGCCACAAATGTAGATGACACAAAGGAATGCGTAGCACCAGAATCAAATAGTGTATGAGCATAAACAGAAGCAACTGGCAATGTACCTGACACCACCGTGTTGGATGCCTGAGCATCCTGCTGAGTCAGTGCATAAATACGACCCTGTGTGCGCAGTCTCCCCCCTTTCTGCTGCTTAGGAGAAGAAGGCTGAGCTGACTGAGCCGGAGCAGGAGAAGCTTGCACTTGCTGGTTTCTTGAAGTTTGAGGCCTCTGAACTGATCGAAGGTCCTGTTGAGGACACTCAGCTACCTTATGACGCCTGCTGGCCGCATCTAAAACAGGCACCAGATAATCGTCTACAGTGTTCAGTCTTATGCCAATATCACCACATGCATCACACTTCTGCTTCTCTTGCTGAATAGTCTTTCCATCAGATCCTTGCTTCCCTGATTGCCAAGATTGGTTATGTGATTTTGCAGTTTTGCTAGAATTCTGTCTACTGCGAGCATCATAATCTCTGCTTCTCTTCTTTTGTTTCTTATCTTTGGCATCATAGGTTTCTTTCCAGACAATTTCCAGATTCTTAGCCCTGTCTACCAGATCATCATAGTTTGTCGAGTTTATTGCGGCCAAACTCCGACGTAAGTGAGGCTTCAATCCTTCTTCAAATCTCCTCATCCGAGACTCTGCATCCATGACGAGGGTGGGAGCAAACCGAGATAGCCTGTCAAACTCTGCCTCATACTCATCCACAGTCATAGTTCCTTGATTCAGATTGAGAAATTCCCTCTCCAGCTCCCTCAGGCGACTGGAGGGAAAATACTTGGAGTAGAATGCTGTGCGGAATCTCTGCCAGGTAAGCGCCTCATGCTCGGGTGCCAATGTGCGCTCCACAGACATCCACCAATGATGAGCTCGGTCCTGAAGCATATAGGTGGCAAATCTGACCTTCTCTTCATCGGTGCACTCCATTGCCCTGAAGGGCTTTCTCCATTTCATTTATCCAGGTTTCGGCCTCTTGAGGACTAGTGGTGCCTTTAAAAGCCGAAGGTGCCATCCTCTTGAATTCTGCTATACTCCTTCTTTGCTCAGGAGGAGCAACATCCTGCTGGACTGGTTGCTGAGGTTGTTGCCTCTGTTGGCGTACTAACCCGACGACCTCCTCGATCAGTTCGAGCACCCGAGTTTTGATTTCCGGCGGCAGCTTCTGGAGTTGATTGACCCTGGGTCCCTGAGTTATGCGGTGCCTCGCCCGCTTGGTTAGTAGGGGGCTCTTCCCGAGGGCCCCTGACCATCCGATTCAGGCTACGGACACGACGAGGCGGCATTTCTGATTCAGTAAAATATATAGATATTATAAAATCATCCAAACAGAATAATACGAAATAGTTAATAAAATAAATAAACATTATCCCCTTATCTGGTTCCTACCCATCTCTCAACCTTTTCTGACGGATCCTACGAATCCTAAAACTTAGGCTCAATATAATTGTTCAGTTACAATCCCTAGTGATCTTAAACCTGAGCTCTAATACCACCAAATCTGTCACGCCCCGAGCCCGAGGCGCGGCAGACGCCGCACGCCCGCACGGCGGACCGCACAGGCGTGCAAGGCATCGGATTACATCAAAGCAAATACAGATGTTCAATACTTTATTTAAGGATTAATAGCAGATGCTTAAAATTGACAAAATACTTAAAATCATTCAAAAGCAGTCTTACAAAACTCCAAAATAACATATGCCAACATAATTCAAATGTCCAAACTAAACTAACTAAAATTTCAAAAACTGAAGAATCATCGGAATTCTAACGCACTCCCCAATCCCGTGCGATCAAGCCTCTGGATCTGAAAAACGAAAAAACAGAATAATGAGCTACACTAGCCCAGTAAGTAACAAAATACCCCAGAGTGGGGTCAGAGCATATCAGATCAAAATACAGGGATAATGTTTGAAACAAATCACAAATAATATCATTTTTGTTTTTGTAAAACTCTGATATCATAATCTCAACATGATAGGCTACGGCCACGTAACCCAGTGGCATGGGTTGCACAGAGTGCCAGAAACCACTATTGTTAGTCACCGGTAGAAACGGTTGTCCAGAAACCCACTATTCTAATCACCGGTGGCGCGGTGTCGAAACCGGTTCCTCACAGAATACAAGTCGACAGGTCCAACGTATAATCCCCATTGCAGGGCCAGAACAGAACAGACAGATCATAGCCATGCTGAGAATATATATATATATATAAACAGATTTCATAAATTTTTCAGTCATAGTTTACGGATTTCAAAGCATAATTTTCAAATGAAATTTAACATGCCAGACCCCATTTTACTAAATACAAAACATATTTTAGAATTTAATCTATTTATCTGAAAATCACACTTGAAGTATTAAGTTACTTACCTCTTCTCGCTTAATTCCTACTTCAGATAGGCGGATCAGGTTCACCTGTTTAAATTTAATTAATTCTTTGTTAATATCAGAATTAAGCAAAAATCCAAAAATAATATTATTGGACACGGGCCCACTGGGTTCGGGTTTCGGGTTCCGGGTTTCGGATCCGGGTTCGGGTTCCGGGCTTGGATCTGAAAAGGGCCCAAGCTGGGCCCACAAGGGTACTGCCCGACTGGGCCCAATCGGACTGGACTGGGCCCAAGTTGGGCCTGCAGTGGACTGGGCCCAAGTTGGGCCTGCAGTGGACTGGGCCCAACGGGCCCAATTTGGCCCGTGATGGGCTCCTCCTTCCCCAAACCCCCTCACGGGCAGAGGAAGCAGGAGAGACAGAAGAGAGAGGGAGAGGGCCAGCCCGGGTGGCCTCCGGCCTCCGGCCTCCGGCCTCCTCTTGGTCGACGGTCAGCCGGCCGGCTGGCGGCCGGCGGTTGCGGCGGTGACTGACGAGGAAGAGACCGAGAGTGGTCTCGGTTTGGGGCCAAAACAAAGGGAGGAAAGCATGCATCGGCTAAGATCGGAGAGCACAAACGGAAGAGGGCTTACAGGCAGTCGGCGGAAGTGGCGGATCTCGGCCGGGGGAGGCTCGGTCCGGTGTCAGGCGGCGGCGGCGACGCTTGAACCCAAGGAGATGGGTCTCAGAACAGGGGGTGGCTGTGAGGGGGATCCGGGCGGCGCTTGGTCGGGAGGGTACACCGGTCGGAGAAGAGGAGGAGGGAAGGAAGAAGAGGAGGAGGAGGAGCTCGGGATGCCCTAGGGTAAGGAGTAGATGGGGCTTTATAGCCCCATCGCAACGGTTCTCCGCCGCGATGTCAAGCGAGATCCCACGGCCGATTCACGGCCGTGGATGGACTAGGAGGGGCGCCGCGGGGATCTCGCGGCGCCCTTGCCTTGTTTGCCCCTCCGGAGGAGCCGGAGAGGATCGCCCACGCGATCCTCTGTTCCGGCTCCTTCCCCAAATGAATCGGGGCTGAAGTCGGCGAGGGCTGCCGACTTCAGCCCCGTGTCTCACAGGTACATCATGGAACCATCAGGCACACCTCTGCAAAAATGGCACGGAATGAACAGTAGTGGAGTCGACCCCAAGTAAGCTTGAGTCGACCCCAGGAGAGGAGCCGACCCCAAGGAACCTTGAGTCGACCCCAGCTTCAAGCCTTGAGAAAACAAGTCTCTGGAATTTACTGAGAGGGCCGACCCCAACTTTTCTTGAGCCGACCCTAGATGGAGCCGACCCCAGGAATGCTTGAGTCGACCCCAATTGAACATGAGTCGACCCCAAGGCTATGTCGTTCAAAATTGTATCTCTGGAATCCCTGAGAGGGTCGACCCCAATGGAACTTGAGTCGACCCCACTATGGCTTGAGTCGACCCCAGTGAAAAACAGCTGAAATATAAGGTTCTGTGTTTCCTGAGAGGGCCGACCCCAATGTAGCAGGAGTCGACCCCAGTGAAAGTTTGATCGACCCCAGTAAAAGTTGAGTCGATCCCAAGTATGATGAACAATGGTTTGAGTCGACCCCAGAAAAGTTTGGGTCGACCCCAGCACGGGCAGAAGCATAACGGCTAGTTCTGCAGAAGTACTTTTTGACCTCCCAACAGCAAGTAACGGCTAGTTTTTGAAATCGAACCAATGGGGGGTGACCAATGGATGAGGGAAAGTATTTAAAGTGACACTATTCATCAGAGAAGATATCCTTTTGCAAAGAAATCAAAGCTCATTCAAGAAAGAAAAAGTCCTAGCATTCTTCATTCAAGTGCTTCATTCAAAGAGACAAAAGGAAGTGGTTGAGCAGATTCTAAGAGACATTAAGAGCTCCACCAACCCTTGAAGAGTGAAGCAATCTTGACAAAGAAGAGAGAAGTCTCATCAAAGCGATAACTATATTCTAAACTCTTCTTTGTAGCTCATAGTTGTTATATTTGCTAATCTAGGAGTTTGAACTTTCTTATTCTTCTTAATCACCTTGTAAAGGTTCGTTAGTGAGTCCGTAAAACCAACGGTGTAGGTTTGTTAGTGAACCCGTAAAACCAACTGTGAAGGTTTGTTGGTGAGCCCCGTAAAACCAACATAGGTTTTTGGTGATCCCGGAAAACCAAAGTGTAAATGTTTTTGGATTGTAAGCCCAGAAAACAATCCAACTGTAATCCGCGGGATTATAGTGATTCGGTGCTCTCCTAAGCACCTACGTCCAAAAACACTTATTGATTCGGTGCTTGTCACCTTGGGCAACAAATGTCTTTATTAAAATACTTATTAATTTGTATGAAGAAAACTTTATAGTGTTCTGTAGATTATTTATCATTGCTGACAAGAAAATTTAGCAGCCTTATTCTATTCTTGTTTAATTTATAAAAATTTTTGTATGCAGATTTTTCAGATGAGATGCTAAAGCTGCTTCTCCTTGCTTTGGAAGATCTTAAACAATTACTGAAGGATCAGGGATCTGATCTGTTTATTGCTTTCGGAAGTGCAGAAGATGTCATACTGAAACTTGTGAATGAGGTTGCTACACAAGGCTTATTGTGATTTTATGTCTGAAAATGTAAATACATGTCAGATGGCTTTTGACTTCTCTTTGCATGAGCAGAACATTTATTCAAACCACGTAGTTGAACTCATGGTATCAAAGTGTAACAGGTGAAGGCTAGCTACATATTTGCAGAAGAGGAGGTAGAATATAATCTTCATAGTGTGATGTCTCTTGTTCAATCATCTGTGTCTTCTGAACCATTTGTATGGGGAAACCCTGAGTTTGTCTTTTGGAGAACTCCATTTTATAATGTTGGGGTATGCATCTCTATGGTTTTACAGTTGCTTCCACGTAAGAAAATATTTGATACAATATAATGTTTCCAATGCCTGCCTTTTCAGAACCTGGAGGAACTACCTGCATCATATCATGACTTTCTGAAGTTGCAGTTATCTCAAACCATTCCAGTTGCAGCCCCAACCTTACCTATATTGGACATGGAAGTGGACAGAGGTATGCTGTTAAGTTCCTGAGATTTAACTTATCTTGCTGATTTTGTTTAAAAAATTAATTCATTGTTGATCCAATTTTTAAATATCTTTGTGAATACATGCATGCTTGTATAAATATGAATACTGTAACAATACATGTTTCTTACGATAGTTTTATTCTTCAGGTGCTCTTCCCATATTTGATGATGTAAAAAAGTACTTGCAAGGGAAACCTTGCCAATCAGATAAGTGCTGGATTTCTCTTAAGAAAGTATCAGCTGAAAGCATTTTAAGGAAGGAGTGCATCAGTCAAGCTGTGATGAAATCTGATCCTAGTGAAAGCCTTAAAAGTAACGAAGGGAAGAATATAATCTCATCAACATTAAACAATGTCAAAAGCACAAAAATTGCAAAATCTGTGTTTGCATCAGTAGAAGGAACTCAAGTAAGAGGTGGAACGAACAATGTCTTGAATGCCTTAGCTGCTTACTTGAGATACCTGGAGGGCACTGCACGGGATGATTGGCAAGAGTATGCTGGTTAATAGTACTCTAATTTAATTAGTTTATTTGGTGACAGCTGGGTTCTTTTCTTTAATTCACCCAGTTTGGAAATTGATATTAGGTTTACCTGGTGCTTAACATAATCTTTTAGAAAATTTGTTAGAAGATTTTTTGAAGCATGATGTTTGTACTTCTTTACCCTTTCTTTTATTGAAAAAACTGAGTACTTTACATCTGGAACCTTAGCAGGGCCTTAGAATTTGTTTCTTAATCAGTCCGCCTATGCTCTTAGAAGATCATGGTTGGCAAGTGATCATTTAATGGAAAACTAATACTTAATGTAGGCCTTCGCTATGGCATTGGTAAGCAGTATTGAGGCTCAATAGTTCCTTGAATAACTTTCATTAGTAATTGTATATAGTATTCATAATTTGAATATTGTTACCCAAGCACCGTCTTTCTGTAAAAATTCAGCATATGGTTGATAAATCAGTTCAGTTTCTTGTTCAAAACTTCATTATTTAGATTGAGTTCTAAACCTCATCTGATGAACTTCATTTTTTGCTTGCTTTATAAACCGTCTTGCGCTTGTTCTTATTGGAGGTTACATCGCAGGCTAGTGTTTTCCTAGCTCTCTCTCTACTTCAACTAGCCTTGTAAAACATACTAGCATCACTGCATCTTCTATTTTTATGGCTTACAACCCTGCCATCTCAACCATTGCTCTTTGTCTAGATCCCTGGATTATAAAGTTCTTATGCTTCCTATCATGCACATATTTTTTGCTTCCTACTAGTTTTCTTATGCATCCATTGAGCATATTCGTTCCTGCTAGTCTAGTGGACCTTGGACCTTTTCATTTCCAAACTTTTATGCTACATATAATAAGGGGTGTATTGTGCTGGGCTTGATTGAGTATGGTCTCATCAAGCTTGGTTTGATATTTTTTTTTAAGCTTAAATTTATGATCAAGCTTGGCTCATTTAATATTTGCTTGAGCATAATTTTGAGCCAAGTGGAAAATGAGTCTAATTTGAGCTTTTAAACCAAGCTAAACTTGAATCAAGTTTGGATCAAGCTCAGTTCAATTTTGACCATTAAAACCCAGGACCCATTTCATTGTCATATACTCATGAGAGTGATCACATCATGAACTACAATGATGTAGTTAAGCCATCATGTTGTTTAAATAAAGCATTATGTTAAAACTATTGCCGAATCTGTTTCTATGGTTGGTTATAAATGTTTGTCATATACTCATCAGACTGATCACATCATGAACTACAATGATCTAGTTAAGCCATCATGTTGTTTAAGTAAAGCATTATGTTAAAATTATTGCCGAATCTGTTTCTATGGTTGGTTATAAATGTGTGCCTATAACTCGATATCTCATCATTTTGCTATATTAGATATAAATTGTACAACATATATTCCTTGTGTATATAATATAATTTAAATACATATTTCTGAGCCATATTGAGCTAAGTCTGATTGAGTGGTGGCTTGGCTTAAAATCAATGTCAATCCTAAAAGCGAAGATCAAGCTTTGCTTGTTGAGATTCAATTTGAGCTTATTGGAGCCTAAAATGATGCGATACACGAGCTGCTTGCAAGTGGCTTGAAACAACTGCCAGACCTGCGTATTATATTACTGTCCTTAAGGGTGTCTTCATAACTTTTTATTGCATGCAATTAATTGTCCTTAAATTATTGCAACAAGAAGACCTTAAGGAGTGTCCTTCCAGCAAAAGTGATACATTACTAAAATGGTTTTTTCGTATATCTCGTCTTTCTTTCATATTCTGTAATAATACATCCTTGATCATATCTTATTGCCTTCTTGGGGAACTTCTTTAAGACTGCCTCATTTGCTTCATCCGTGGGATTTTCATCCATGTTTAATTTTTAAGATTTATATTCATACTTTCAGAATTACTGATAAACATGACTCTCTATGCAAAGAATTCGTATTAAAGTTTCTGAAAGAAAGGTTTCAACTTGTGACTTCCATCATCAATACTGATGTGGTGATTTGCATCAATCGTTGTTCTGCATAGGTTTGTGATTGTTGGATTGCATTTTGTCTTTTATCCATTTCCAATTACATTAAAGGACTAAAAATTATGATAATTATTAGGGGTCAATATTAGATTAATGCTCCTGTAAATAAGAAGTTTAAATATTAGTTGGTTTGACATATGTCTTCCTCTTTGGAAAACTAGAATTTAGTGTTATTATTATTATTGTTACGAGAGGGATAAGAGCTAAGGAGTTCTAGGTTAATTGTGGTCTGTGGCAGGGTGAGAGTCATAGCATGATTAGAAATAATTTTCAAAGAGGGGTATTTGAAATTTTTATTTATAAGGCTTTATGGAGATGGATTGCTAAGATCCTGTGAGGCCTGGCTCATTGGTCAGCCTAACACTACATGGGCCTAGTCCATTGACCATGAAGGATGAGGCTTGGCCCCCTTTGGCTTGGCTTGTTGCTAGCATGTCTTGCTCCCAAAATTTGATGGGGCAAAGCCTCTGTTTCTACTTGAATGAGGCAGACTTCGCTTCCTTGATCACCAACGGGGGCTAGGAAACCCTAGCCTCCATTAGCCATAAGACTCCCACCACCCCTAGTGAGGCTGCACCCCAAGCTCTCTCTTCTCCTTGTTTTTCTCTCTTTCTTGGGCTTTTTCTACCATCTGCAACTGTTGTCCAGGTCCGCAATCTCGGTACTAGTATCATATTGGTGCATTATCGGTTTGGTATGGTATGGGCTGATATGGTACGATATGTACCTCGTACTGAGATAGATTTCAAGCCTTTTGCCTCACTTTTTATCATGGTATTGCTTGAAACTAGGTATTATGGGTCGGTACGAGTCAGTACATCCCTCGGTTCACCTTGGTATGTCTCAGCTCATCTTGGTGTAGGTCGGTACGAGTCGCCGAAGATGAGGAATTAGCATCTCACTATTTTCTTTCTTCCTACCTATTTCTGTCGAGAAGATCCACTGTCGGACCTAGCCCATCACCATGTGGACTAAGGGACACTGCAATATGGGTCTAGGTTGGATTTGTGGTACTTGTGATTGGATTTGAACTGATTTAAAACCTTAGCCTGGCTAGGATGACAGAGTTTAAATGGAGGGAGTATGTGAGGACTTGTGTGGGTGTGTCTACTCCCACATCGGCTATGCAATTGGTGGATCCCAAATACTTACATAGGACCAAAGAACCTAAATAATACATTTCAGGTAGCCTTTTGGGTGAAGCCGTGGGTTGTGACAAACTAGGGTTATCCTAAAAGCATATCCTAAGGTACCAATTGCTAGCTCTCATATAGTCCTATGTCAAACCCTTGTGATCATAAACCTAGCTTTGATACCGTTATAATTATCACATGCTTGACCCAAGCATGATTGAGGAATGCGACAACCCATCGCACACATGTAGGGCTGGCCCCACTAGCATACATGCGACAACTTGTCAAATATACAATTAGTAATTAAAACCTCCAAAACTCAATAATTTCTAGAAACTCATCAAGCTAATTTTCAAAACATTATTAATTTACATATTCAAGTGAAACTACACCTCAACCAACATAACCACTTCATTATTTCCAAAGAAAATTGTAAAGGCTGGTCTGATACAATTGGATCTTAAGTCTCACTCTATTCTCACAATCTAACCTTTCTATTCGTTCCCTTCCTATGCCTATAGAAATCCAAAGAATGAGCTAGCCTAGTAAGTAACAAAACCATTATCTAAGAGATCAAACAAGTATAACAAATAAAACCATGATGACTGTATGATACAAAATAACTTATATAGAGATATAATACTCCCATAATTAAAGTTTTATATTTGTAATTTTAAAATACTGCAATATATCATTTTCTAAATCAATAATTCAGATATGATTCCAAAGAGCATTTTCAATATCAATACCAGAGCCAAGAACTTTGCCAATATTATCAATAAAATTATTTTCTAAAATAATTTACTTACTCATCAATCTATAAAACTACAACCACATTATTTTTATGACAGGGGCCAAAATACGGCACTTAACCCCTATGGAGTAGGTCCAAAGTATTGCACATAACCCCTATGTAGGTCCAAGTATCATACTTATTCCTTGTGGAGTATGTCCAAAGTAATCAAGTTCTGGAACTGCCAAGATATGATCTCCATTGGCGGGATCCAAAAGATAGTTAGATTGAGTGTTCAATCATTGCACACAAAATCCACTTATTTAACCAATATTATTGTATTTTATTTTGCATTGTACAAGTATGGCTCAACACTTTACAAATCCACAATTATGCAAAAATATCATTCCAATAGTTGATATGCAAGCATGATTTTCCAAATCAATATATATTAAAACTTCAAAATATAAAATATGTAGGTTCATACAAAAGTTTCCAAAAATTCAATTATTTGGAATAATTTTAGTAATAACTCATGATTATGAAAAACGCGTAGATGCCATGGATATCCAAAAGCTCAATAATATGATAGCTTCATGCTTGATCTAATTTAAAGGTACACAAAACAAACTGGACAATTCTCAAGACAATTCTCAAAGTATTTAACAATAATTAATACAAAATATTTTTCAAAATATATATAAGTTAGAATTGCTCTTGTTAGGCTGAGGTTACTTACCTTCTCGCACTAACCAACATCTTGAAAATTTGTGAACACTCCAAAATCAACCTAAAACAAGGTAATTGAGAGTTAAATGCTAGCTTCCTGTCCACCCTTTTATACATTATTAATTCTAGATATTTCTAACTTCCGAGTCTATACTACTATTAGCTAATCTAATATAACTTTTGTTTCTCCCTATAGGAATATCCTAAACTTACAAAATTTAGGATTAATAAGTAAATTCATCCCACTTATGATCATGGTATGCTGAACCGGCCCGTACCGGCCGGTTCAACCCGTACCGGACTGATCCGGTACAGCGGTGGAAAACAGGAGCCAGAACCAAGCAGTACTGAGGGTGTACCGGTGCGAACCAGACCGGTTCGCATCGGTACAAGGCCGAACCGGACCGGTTCCGTCTGGTTCGGCTAGGACTCGGTGCGAACCGGCACCGAGTTCGGTCCAATGTGGCATTTACAGCTACAATGGCATTAAATGCAGTGCTACAGTGGCATTAAATGCCACTATAACAGCTATAACGCAGCTATAGTATCATTATAATTCAGCTACAATATTATTACAATGGCATTTAATGCTACTGTAGCTGTGCTGTGGCATTTTTGCACGCGCTCGCGCTTGCTGTAGCCGGAAAAAAAGGCGCCGTAGCCGAAACCTGGCTGAACCGGTTCAGTAAGGCCCGACTGGTACCGAACCTGTCTGGATCGCCACCGGTACGCCGACCGGTACCGGTTCGACGTACCTTGCATATGATATGCAAAATTTTTAGAGTTAATTTCATATCTAAATAGTGAAATAATTAATCCAAATCAGGGCTTCATAATTTGCTTTATTTTATATAGCTATAGTAATATAGCGATTTTCCATGCTTCTTTTATGAAATAATATTTGAAATATTTTAGATCCAAAAAAATTATTATTATTATTATAATTTCATCAAAAATCATGCCAAAACACTAAGTTTATGTAAGATTCTAATCAAATGCAAGGTCAACACCCTACATGTCAGGCCATTTCGACAATTTAATCAACCAAGTTATAATCGTTTTAAAAATTCTCAAATTTTGCAGGTTTATTCATCCATGAGTTAACAATTTCTAGTTAAAATTTCAGATTGAAATACTCACCCAATTTTGAGGTAAAATTTTTGGTTATAATAGGGCAGAACCTATCCATCCTATGATCACCATCAAATTACATAAAATCCCCACTCTACTCTAGTTCATTGTTACCCAATATGTCTGATATTTTAGACATTCAGTCTTACCCTAAACCTTCCAAGATTACTCCTATAATATCAAAAATTCTGATTTAATGAAATGGTTGAGATCTTACTATGATAATAGAACTGACCGGTTCTAGGCCGGTTTGCATCGGTTGCGGCTGGTTCTGGTTGCTTTGGGATCTGTTCCCGCCAGTACAGTATCGGTTTCGGCCGGTTCGGGGCTGAAACTAAATATTAAAGGCAAACCGACTCGATTTCGCACCGGGTCGGCTCGATACTTTCCGAACCGAGCGGCTCGGCTCGGTTCGGCAGACCATGAGCCAAACATTATCGTCGGCCAACCCTGTTCCCTTTCTTCAACTCTTCCTCCTAGTTTTCTAAAATTGCTCGTATTTCCTTTGTAATCTTTTCTAATTGTTGGACTTGATTCCATGTAGATGTATAACCGTTTGAACAAGAAGTCCAATAAGGGGTTATTACACAACAGCTTCTTAAATCAAAATTTTTATTGGGAAATTTTTAGAATTTATTTGGATTTGTATATCTACTGTAGGGTAAGTAATGATCCATCTTTTCTAGATTTTTCAAATAATTATTCTGAATATATTTTTACATTAAATAAATTATAAGTTGATTTACTTGCGATTTATAATTTTATGGAACTATGTTTGAATGGAAATTAAATTTGTAATTCAGAGGTAATATTTTTATTATGGAATATTATGCAAGTTGTTTATTGATTTTATTTGGAATATGCATATTTGGATTAGAATAAAATATATATGATTTTGTAAAGACCTCTAACATGTTTTGGATTTGGACTCTCAGCTAGACTATATTATCGATTCGGTTAAACTTTGGTACTTTGACCATTCTGGGACTTGATTAGTATGGACTTGCTCCGTAGGGGTTAAGTGTGCTAAAATGGACTTACTCCGTTGGATTAAATATGGTACTATGGACCTATACTGCAGGGGTTGAGTGCTGTATTATACACCTACTTTATAGGGGTTAAATGCGGTACTTTGGACCTACTCTACGAGGTCTAAATGTGATATATGGGCCCTGCCATAGAGATGATGCGCTAATAGTTAAAACAATTTACAGCATACCATACTAAATCAGATGGTACAGGGCGTACTATACGATTTTGGTTCAGTACCGGTATGTGGTAGGGGGGAGGGGGGGTACCGACACTGTATATCGAACTGGACCTTGTACCGAGGTACCGACATAGTTATAAGATAGCATCGGTATGGAGCCCAGTACCGAGACGGCGTACCTTGAGTTAAAAGGTTGTTGAGTTGAACATGATATTTTCAAATTGAACTTAGTATTAGAATATGAGTATTTGAGCAATACTGGATATTCTAGATTTGTTTGGTATTATGTAATGCTTTTGTTTATATTGCATATTATCCATAAATTTATTTATTTAATTTATTATGTGAATTATCTAGTTAAGTTGTTCATCATTACTTATTGGGTTGTTTGAGCTTGTTATCTGATGTCTTCTTTCCTTACAGATTTAAAGAATTGGTCATTGATAAGGTACTCTATAGATGTGTATTAGAAGCAAGAGCCGATCGTGAGGTGTAGCTCTGATTTAGTATTGCTTTCATAGTTTGGTATAGAAACATTTATAGGTTTCTTATTTTGATCAGTGTTTGAAGAATAATCGATGTAAAACTCTCATGAACAAAATTCTGAACGTCTCTTGTTAGTTGGATTTATTAATTATTGGAATTTGGATTTTAGTTGCTTTGGTTGTATTCGGTTGAATTATTATGATATCATGATGGTAGCGTTGCATGCATATGGGAAAAGAGCACTATGAGTATGCGGCAATTGCCATGTCCCTATCTCGTAATTTCGGATCCGGGACATGATAGATCCCATCATTACTTACTGGATTGTTGAGCTTATTATCCGATGTCTTGTTTCCTTACAGATTTAAAGAATTAGTCGTTGACAAGGTATTCTATAGGTGTGTATTAGAAGCAAGAGCCGATCGTGAGGTGTAGCTCAGAATTAGTATTGCTTTCATAGTTTGTCATTAGAAACATTTTATAGGTTTCTTATTTTGATCAGTGTTTGAAGAATAATCGATGTAAAACTCTCATGAACAAAATTCTGAATGTCTCTTGTTAGTTGGATTTATTAATTATTAGAATTTGGATTTTAGTTGCTTTGGTTGTATTCGGCTGAATTATTATGATATCATGATTATAGCGTTGCATGCTTGTGGGAGAAGAGCCCTATGAGTATGCGGCAATTGTCATGTCCCTATCTCGTAATTTTAGATTCGGGACATGATAGATCCCATCATTACTTACTAGGTTGTTGAGCTTATTATCCGATGTCTTGTTTTCTTACAGATTTAAAGAATTAGTTGTTGACAAGGTACTCTATAGATGTGTATTAGAAGCAAGAGCCCTATGAGTATGCGGCAATTGTCATGTCCCTATCTCGTAATTTTGGATCCGGGACACGATAGATCCCATCATTACTTACTGGGTTGTTGAGCTTATTATCCGATGTCTTGTTTTCTTACAGATTTAAAGAATTAGTTGTTGACAAGGTACTCTATAGATGTGTATTAGAAGCAAGAGCCGATCGTGAGGTGTAGCTTAGAGTTAGTATTGCTTTCATAGTTTGGCATTAGAAACATTTATAGGTTTCTTATTTTGATCAGTGTTTGAAGAATAATCGATGTAAAACTCTCATGAACAAAATTCTGAATGTCTCTTGTTAGTTGGATTTATTAATTATTAGAATTTGGATTTTAGTTTTTTTGGTTGTATTCGGCTGAATTATTATGATATCATGATGATAGCGTTGCATGCTTGTGGGAGAAGAGCCCTATGAGTATGCGGCAATTGTCATGTCCCTATCTCGTAATTTTGGATCCGAACATGATAGATCCCATCATACTTACTGGGTTGTTAAGCTTATTATCCGATGTCTTGTTTCCTTACAGATTTAAAGAATTAGTCGTTGACAAGGTACTCTATAGATGTGTATTAGAAGCAAGGGCCGATCGTGAGGTGTAGCTCAGAGTTAGTATTGCTTTCATAGTTTGGCATTAGAAACATTTTATAGGTTTCTTATTTTGATTAGTGTTTGAAGAATAATCGATGTAAAACTCTCATGAACAAAATTCTGAGTGTCTCTTGTTAGTTGGATTTATTAATTATTGGAATTTGGATTTTAGTTGCTTTGGTTGTATTCGGATGAATTATTATGATATCATGATGGTAGCATTGCATGCTTGTGGGAGAAGAGCCCTATGAGTATGCGGCAATTGCCATGTCCCTATCTCGTAATTTCGGATAAGGGACATGATAGATCCCATCTCAAAATTTATTTTGTTCTAAAATAGTAGCAAAAAAAGTCATATTTTTGCTTTGTGGGCTTCTCTTATTTTATCTCCCTTAAAGATAGAGCAAAGAATCAAGTGATGTGTAAAAATAGTAGGAGTATTATCTCCTTATTGGAGTAAAAAATTTTAGAGATTTTTCCTAAGAAATTGTGCTTTCTTGTAGAGTTGTGTGATGCAATTCTAACCTAGGTGTGGTGCCTACGGGATTCTAAATGTGGTGCCTGGAACATCTGTCTTTTTTTTTTTTTCTTTAACTACAACACCCTAAAACCTCAAATTCAGATTTGATTCTGTCTCCACTAAACCCTAGCAACCATGATACGCTATTCTGTACCAAATCGTACGGTATTGGGCGTACCAAATCGTACGGTATGGGGAGTACCGTACCATACCGCTTTGGCGTTGGTATACGGTATAGGGCGTATCGATACTCAATATGCCGAACCAGCTCTGTATTGTACCATGTCGACATAGTGATAGCGTGGCACTAGTATGGGGCCCGGTACTGAGACGGTGTATCTTGTTAATAACCAAAAGCAACAAAACCCATATCCACTCATCCATCAATTATCCTTTAAATTCACAAAACAAACAAAAATTTTAGGCTTTTTTTGCCATGGATACCCTTCTAAATATCGGATTTTGCACGAATACCCTTCCAAAATTGCTATTTTTATGTATACCCTCGTAAAACTCTGTTATTGTACAATTGCCCCTAATATAATGGTTGTTCTAATGATGTTAAGAAAAAACCATATTTATATTAATTAAAAATAAAATATTTTTTTAAAATTACGCTACTGTCCCTGTCTTTTTTTCTGCTATTGGGATTGTGATCGTGATTGCTTGTATACCCATATAAATATTTCTATTTGCACGTCTACCCATTATGGATATTTTAGTCATTTTAATTTGATACCGTTAATTTTTTAACGGCATTAGATAGCATGGGTACATATGCAAAGACAAGAATAAAAAAAGGTAGAATAGCAAAACAAGTGTTTTAAGAGGGTATACATGCAAATATCAATTTTAGAAGGGTATTTATGCAAAATTTGATATTTAGGAGGGTATTCATACAAAAAATCCAAAATTTTGTTCCCATTTTTTCTACTTCCAGCTTACTTAAAACCCTTAAAACTGCATCGTTTTGCTTTATTTTGAACCCAATTCGCTCCCCATCCATATAGCAACATAAACCTCAGCTTCTTACACAATTTTCCTACCCTTTTAGCTCAAAACTGCCCATTAATCATCCCTGAATTTTCCATAATCAAGTCTGTCCTACATTAGAAGTTCTATATATATTCTTGTCCAGATGATGGATCCATTATCATGTTTACCATTATGCAATGAAACATATCAAAAGCTTGTCACTTTGGTTTAATTTTAATGTCAAAAAGGAGAAATTATAATACATTAGGTAAAATATCTTATGTAATTGGTGCCAAAATTGGTATTCGCTCTAATTCTCTTGAATTGACACAAAACAAAGTACTGGGAAGATAATAATCATGCATGATGGAAACGCAAGTTGAGACACAATCTGGGCATTCACATTGTAGCAGCAGAGCTAGACATGTCACCTTAGTCATGAATAAAAATGGACTCAGATTGGTGACTGATGGATGCAAACTTCATTCGTCTTGTATCAAACCTATTATGTCAATTTTTTTTTTTGTTTTATTTTGTAATTTAGTTCATGTTATTATCAGTATTCTTATACAACATTATATTATTATTCATTGTTTCTGAGAGGTTACTGAACAATCTGATTTATGATGCGATTTTCCAACTTGAGTCACAGATATGACAATATTGGCATGCCTGTTATCATTCAACAGGCAGTTTATTATGTGGAAGCAATGCTTCATTTTGGTGTTCAGAAACCTGAAGAGTACTTTTGCCTGATATGTTGAACAGGTTACATGAGAAGTTACGGAAGGCTGAATGTAGAAAAGGAGCTTCATTTGGTGCTCTGTTTGGTTCTGCCCTTTATCTTGGAACTATATCCAGGAGGAGAGTTTACTATGAAGCTATAAAATATGAGAGAGAACGCAATGCAGGCTATGTATCACCATTTGGATACTCAGCACCTACTGTTGCAGCTGCAATTGATGCTGTTTGTTCGATGGAGGTACGGTTCAAAAGAATGAATTGTGTTGGAGGTTATGTGCGCTAAATTGTCTAATATTGTTAAATACTTATTAAAGTTTATCGTCTTGGATTTCATCATTCTTTCTTGCATGCATCTCAAAGTGCAACTGATGTGTGACAGTGGTATTGGCTCTTGGCTTTGAAATGCCAAAAATGCAATGAAGGGATATATCCTATACGCATTTGGAGTTGGAAAAGCTATTTAATTCAGGTATTTGGTGGTATTTCTTCATGAACTTTTTAGGTGTACTTTTCCTGCTTTATTTCCTTTGATGTTGACCATGCACCAGGTAGCATCAGAAGTAAGGTTGGTTGTACTGGTATGGTGCGATACTATGCCTTGCTGTGTTCTAGGGCATACCGACAAAGGGAGATCTAGAGAGAGAGGGAGAGGGAGAAGGAGAGAGGAAAAGGGAGGGAGAGGGAGAGCAAGGAAGGGAGGGAGAGAGAGGGAAACTTGAACTGAAGTCGGCTGCTGACTTCAGTTCAAGTAGGCAAAATAAAAAATGGCGCCCTTGTTTCGGAACAAAATAGGGGTCATTGTTTTTGACGAGGGCTTTTGTCCCTTCCACCATCTCTCTCGGCCTCCCTCTCCCTCCGTCCCTTTCTCTCTCTCTTTTCCTCTCTCCTTCTCCCTCTCCCCCTCCCTCGCCTGCTTTATCGAATTGAGGGGTGGAATTATGCCGGTCCGCTTTTGGTATGGTTTGGTACACCCCGAACCTGGCGGTTGCCCGATTCGGGGTGGTACAAGTGAATGCTGATCAGAAGTTTTACAAATCTTATAATAGAGAAGTGTAGGCTTATATTTGGGGATAATAATATAAGAAAGATGAATATTCATGTTATGCAAATACAGAAAGCAGTTTGCAGCCTTGTTTTTCTTTTTTTGAAACAAAAAATTCTGAATACACATTTTATGAAGCGAGCCATGTGGAGAAGTCATCACAATATTAAATCTTATCCCTTTTGCTAAAAAAATCCATTGAGTGAATTTTTGATTTATCAGAAAAGTCTGCATTATGAATTCCTTGATATCCTGCATGAGGATATCAAAATAAAATCATGATTGATAAAGGAGCTTGAGTGTAGTTCATACTGTTTCTGTTGTATGATAGCGATGTGGCCCATGCCAGTAAAATGGTCCTAGGTCTGACTTGGCACATAAGCTGATACAAAACTGGCTTGGGATTGCATATTGAGTTTCTGGGTTGATTTGAGTTTTGAAACCACTTTATTATTCTGGCAGAAAATGTTGGTTTTCCATAGTGTTGGTAGATCTAGCTGTAGGTTCTCTTGGCAAATATTGACATATCTGAGCCCAGCTTCAACATGACCAGTGGGCCTGTATTGCATAGGATTTGCTGTCAGCTTGCTATTTTGTGCAGGATTTTGAATGTGTAGGCACTGAAGTTTGATCTATATGTAGGAACTGTCTTTGGAAACCAAATCTTCTTCAAAATTGTAAATGTTAAAGCTTGCTTGTTTCATACTCAATGTACATACACTTTTTGCAAGACAACCATGTATATATTTGTCAGTATATTTTTATTTGGTCCTTGAACACAATACCTCATGCCAGTGTTGTAGCACTAAATCTGATCCTTTTTGCATGCAACATAACCCATTTGTTGTTGGGCTTAAAATGTGATACCTCCCAACAATGTTCAACATCACATCTGCACCTTCCTGAATATAGCGTTGCCCAAACCATCATTAGTTTGGTCTTACAATGGGCCCATCACCCATGCTTGTGTCTTCTCCTACACCTTCTGCGTGTAACATAATGCAAACAATTGCTATCTGGTCACCTGGTCTTGTGATACTTTAATACATGCTTCTCCTGCTACCCTGCCTGGTCAAGGCTATCCTCCAGCCTTCTTTTAGCACGATCACATTAGCAAAAGATGCTAAGTTGTCCTCCCACAAAAAAAAAAGAAAAACGTGTAGGGTTTTAGCATGTTATAATGCGCAGCGGAAGCTAGGGATTTTAAAAATTTCTTAATAAAGTCCCTATGCATGAAACCCTTTTAAGCCTAGATCACCTTAATGATTACAATCAAATGATATAAAATAAATGCAGAATTAGTAGAATACCTCAAACGCTAATCCAAAGTGTACAATTTTCACGAGGCGTCCAAGTGTCCGCCCTCCAATGGTGATCCACACGAAAACTTGATCAAGACTTTAGCTCCAAAGACTTTTGATCCTTAATGCAGAATTCTTCTAAAGAACTCTAATGGCTTGCTTTCCTTCCTTTCTATTTTCCTTTAGCCTTCTAAAATCACTTCTAATCCTTTTGTCCTAAAGAAGACCACCTTGTCTTGGCTTAGGACACACTAGAAGCAATGCTAGAAAGAAAGAAACTAATGTAAGAAAGAAAGAAAAGAGGAGTGGGGTGGAATTGGAATGATGAAACCCATGGAGTGCTAACCTATTTATAATAGGTGTAGGGATGCATCTCCAAGGGATGCATCCCATCCACACATCCTCTCATGAAAGGGCATCATCTAAAGGGCCATATCAAATAAGAGGAGGTGCAGATCAAGTGAGGAGGTGTATCAAATGATATGTCCTTTCATGTGGTGCCATATTTTGACCAAGTCAACATCACATGCTAATCACATGTCCATCACGCCTCACCTCTTGATCTTTCATGATGATGATCCAAGGGCTCCAATGCAAGGCGCCATTCACTTGACCCATTATGTCTTCATCCAATGGTGGGATTAAGATCCAATGGTCAATTATGGTAGCCATCCTCTAACCCAATCCAATTGGGTTAAACCAACTCTCCATTATGTCTTCATCCAACGGTAGATCAAGATCTAACGGTCTAGATTGAATGATTTATTAAATCTAATCCAATTAGACTCAAACCAAGCCAATTAGGTGCCAACTCTTGGCTAACCCATATTAGAATATGATCTAATCAAATTAGATCAATTAAGAATCAGATTCGAATCCAATTCGAATCAGATTCGAATCCAATTCGAATTAGGAGCTAAGGTTTGCAACACCTGCTAGGATGTTTATCTTGCAAACATGATCTAATCCAATTAGACCCTTGATAAGTTTTCTTGTGTGTGACCCATTGGGTTCCATACTTAGCCAGCAATAGGTGTGAGTGCGAGTTGACCCAACTTGATTAGAACTCTTCTAATCGATTTAAGTCCAAACTGCGCGAACCCGAACTTAACAATTAGAATCCTTTCAAATTGGTGATCGAATTAACTCTTTAATTTGATCAAACCTATAAAACAAGATTGACGTCTAGCAACGTGTCATGTCTACCCGGAAAATATGGAATTTGGTTGAAATACCAAAAATACCCTTCAGTGGCAAGTTACCATGCAATTCAATCCTTTAATCAAACTGCATCCCAAAAATGCATATGAGTATGAATATATGTCAAACTCAATTTCATATTCATATTTTTCTCAATCTTTTAATGATAATTCAAATAATGAAACATTAGAAACTCTTTCTAATTTTCATTCTACTTTGATCAAAGGTTTCCTGAATTATCATATGATTAGAATAAATAGGATGCTATCTTCTCTTACTAGAAGTGATTAATTCCTTGTTGACCTACTCATAATCTTCGTACACAATTCACCATATCCAGAAGACCTCGTACATAACTTATTGTCATGAATGAGTGTAAACCAAAATATGGGTTCATGTGCACAAGATACCATGGTGATCTCAGGTCATAGGATCAGTTGCACAACTCCCACTAAGAGAATCATCTTTTGACATGTAAGTAAGACTTCATAAGATTTCTCTTTGTAGGTCAATTCAGTGAACTCATTCCTCTAATGAGCACCCACATCTTTGTATTAGTGTCTCCACACAAATGATTGTGAGATCAATCATCCTCTGCATCGAGCATACATAAGACATGCCAGTCTTTCCGGTAATCATTGATCCCCGACTCAATGTACCAATGACTGGGAATATTTAAGATTAGGATTTTAGGATTTTAAGTCTCACTAGTATGATCTCATCATAGTCTTAAAACCATTGCCCTAATCTAAGGAGTTTATCATAAATATAATCAACAGCATATGATAAAACATAACGCCTTTATTCATATTTAAATGTCATGTACATGATTTGGACAAATCAAAAGAAAAAACCTTTCGCAATACATATTGCGATTGGCTTGTAGGGCATCTACTCTTTCAATCTCCCACTTGCACTAAAGCCAATCGCTCTTATATTTTATTCCATACAATCGAGGTGGCGATCGAACTGCTGTTGTGGTAGAGCTTTAGTGAACGGGTCTGCTAAGTTGTTCTTTGTGTCTACTCGTTCAATGACTATGTCTTGTCTCTCGACGATCTCTCGAACGAGGTGGAAGCGTCTTAGAATGTGCTTGGATTTGTGATGAGATCTTGGTTCCTTTGCTTGAGCAACAGCTCCAGTGTTGTCACAATAAACTGAAACTGGTCCAGCAATCTCAGGAACTACTCCCAACTCAGCGATGAACTTCTTCATCCAGACAGCTTCCTTAGCGGCTTCACTTACAGCGATGTATTCTGCCTCAGTAGTTGAGTCAGCTACAGTTTGCTGCTTGGAACTCTTCCAGCTCACTGCACTACCATTTAGGGTAAAGACATACCCTGAAGTGGACTTGCTATCATCTGGATCTGATTGAAAACTAGAATCAGAAAATCCTTCTAGTTTCAACTCAGATCCTCCATAAACTAGAAAAATATCTTTAGTCCTTCTTAAGTACTTAAGAATATTTTTCACAGCTATCCAATGATTTTCTCCTGGATCAGCCTGGAATCTGCTTGTTATGCCTAAGGCATAAGCAACAATCAGGCCTAGTACATAGCATAGCATACATAATTGATCCTACTTGCCTGAAGCATAGGGAATAGAATTCATTCTATTCCTCTCTTCAGATGTCTTAGGAGACATCTTCTTAGAGAGACGTATGCCATGACTTCATAGGTAAGTAACCTCTTTTACTTCCTTCCATGCTGAATCTTTTTAGCACACGATCTATGTACTTAGACTGGGACAAGCCTAGCATCCTTTTAGATCTATCCCTATAGATCTTTATACCAAGTATATAGGATGCTTCTTCCCAAGTCTTTCATGGAAAAGCTTTTTGATAGCCAAGTCTTGACCGATTGTAACATTGGAATATCATTTCCAATGATTAGTTATGTCATCTACATACAATATTAGGAAGACAACGGCACTCCCACTAGTCTTCTTGTACACGACATGGTTCATCCACATTTTTGATAAAACCAAACTCTTTGACTGTTGTATCAAAACGGATGTTCCAACTCCTCGATGCTTGCTTTAATCCATAAATGGATCTCTTAAGCTTGCATACTTGATTTGCTCTCCCACTTGAGACAAATCCTTCTGGCTGTGTCATGTAAACCTCTTCCTCAAGATAACCATTAAGGAAGGCGGTTTTGACATTCATCTGCCAAATTTCATAATCATAGTATGCAGGCTATTGCAAGCAAAATCCGAATAGATTTAAGCATGGCAACTGGTTGAAAAATTTCATCATAGTCAATTCCTTGCTTTTGCCCTGAAATCTTTTGCCACCAATCTAGCCTTGTAGGTTTCTACTTGGCCATCTGCTCCAATCTTCTTCTTATAGACCCATTTGCAACCTATAGGGTTAACACCTTCTGGTGCATCAACCAAAGTCCATACTTGGTTGGTATACATAGAGTCTATTTCGGATTTCATAGCTTCTATCCATTTGTTAGAGTCATTACTCATGATAGCTTCCGAATAGGTCAGAGGATCATCATTTTCGATGATATGGGCTTCATCATTCTCAATGATAAACCCATACCTCTTAGGTGCATTTCGCACTCTATCTGACCTTTGGAGAGGAGATGTGTGTTGTGGTTGTACTTCATCAATGGGTACATCTGGTTGAAGAATTTCTTGTGTTTCTATTTGTAGGTCTTGAACTTCATTAAGTTCAATTCTTCTTTCACTGCCCTTTTCTAAGATAAACTCTTTTTCTAAGAAAGTGGCATGCCTACTAACAAATACCTTTTGTTCAGTAGGGTGATAGAAGAGATCCAATACTTTCTTTGGAATAACCTATAAATGTACATTTATCTGATCTAGCACTTAGCTTATGTCCAAAATTTCTTTTGACATATGCTTGGCAGCCCCATATTTTAAAATATTTAAGATTGGGCTTTCTACCTCTCCATATCTCATATGGAGTACTAGATACAGATTTTGAAGGTATCCTGTTTAGCACATATGTAGCAGTTTCTAAGGCATAACCCCAGAAGGAAATAGGAAGATCTGTAAAGCACATCATAGACCTTACCATATCTAATAGAGTACGATTCCTCGGTTCAGCTACACCATTTAGTTGTGGCGTATACGGAGGTGTCCATTCAGAGAGAATGCCCTTTTCTTTAAGATGATTTAAAAATTCACTAGAAAGGTATTCACCTCCTCGATCAGATCGAAGAATTTTAATACACTTTCCGGTTTGTTTTTCAACCATACTTTGATACTCTTTAAACTTATCAAAGGCTTCGTATTTATGTTTCATAAGATACACAAATCCGAACCTTGATAAATCATCAGTGAATGTGATGAAGTAAGAGTATCCACCTCTAGCTGGAGTTGTCATAGGACCACATACATCTGTATGTATAAGTCCTAATAACTCACTTGCCCTTTCTCCATGTCCAGTGAATGGAGACTTGGTCATTTTTCCCATAAGACAAGATTCACAAGTTCCTAATGATTCATAATCATAAGGATCAAAGAACTCTTCTTTGTATAACTTGTTAATTCTTGATTCACTTATGTGACCAAGTCGGCAATGCCAAAGGAGGGTATTATTCACTTCCTCTTTCTTTCTTTTATTGCTTTTATTAATATGAAAGACATTGTCATTAAGTAATAAAACTAGAAGACCATTTTTCATAATGCCATTGCAAAGATGCTTATTAGAAAAATAAATAGAGCAACCATTGCCCTTTCCATTAATTTCAAAACCTTTCTTTAACAACAAAGGAATGGAAATTACATTTCTAATAATTTTGGGCATATAATAACAATTTTCTAATTGTAGGAGCTTTCTCGAAGGCAATTCCAAGTTGTAGGTTCTAACAGCTTCAGCCTGGATGGACTCTCCTCCAGCGCCATACAGCTCGAAGTCACCTTTCTTCAAAATTTTAATTTTCTGTAGTCCATGCAAAGATTTGCAAATGTGAAAACCACAGCCGGTATCCAATACCCATGAATTTGAATTTGAAGAACTTAATGACAAGTTGGCATGTAACATAAACATACCTTTTGATGCAACTCTTGCATCGGTCTTCATACTTGCAAGAAAACTCTTGCAATTCCTTTTCCAGTGGCCAGCTTTGCCGCAATGAAAACAGGTACTTGATCCGGAGTTTTTCTTTCCTTTTTTCTTTTTGATGCTACTCTTGGGGTTCAATCGTTTCTTAGAACCCTTATTTTCCGATTTCCTCATAGAGGTGCTATTTATAAGAAGGAGTGGACCTTTATCCTTCTTAATATGCCCTTCAGCTGTTTTGAGCATATTTAACAGCTCGGGCAGGGAGGTGTTCAGCTTGTTCATGTGAAAGTTCACAACAAACTGAGAGAATGAATCAGGCAGTGATTGCAGGATCAAATCCTGACTGAGCTCACTATCCATAGCAAAACCTAATTGAGTTAATCTGGTGATCAAGTCTATAACCATAAGAACATGGTTTTGCACTGGAGTTCCTTCATTCATTCTAGCACGGAACAACTGCTTAGATATCTCATACCTAGCAGTCCTGCTTTGTTCTCCATACAACTCTTTTAAATTGAGAAGTATGGATTGAGTGTCCATGCCTTCATGTTGCCTCTGTAATTCATTGTTCATAGAGGCAAGTATGATACATTTGACAGTCACACTGTCATTTTTCCACATCTTATGTGCGGCAACCTCCTCTTCTGTAGCATCATCCCCTAGATCTCCAAGATCAGGGGTTTCAAGTATATAGGAAATTTTCTCCTGAGTGAGTACTATCTTTAAATTCCTCAACCAGTCCACATAGTTTGGTCCGGTCAACTTGTTGGCATCTAAGATGCCTCTTAGTGAAAGTGAAGAAGCCATTTAATAATTCTACATATGCAAGAACAAAACTAATATAAGCAGACCAATCATGATGACATGTTTGCAACTAGATAAGGACTTTAATCTAATTTGTCTCCTACTATTTTTATCGAATATCATAGCCCTCCCCTATGATAAACGTGAAAATATAATTTTTCTTAGTAGGGTTGAGATCCTAATTCATCATAAAAAGCCTTGTGTTTACACAACAAACTCTTATGAGTTCAAAGGTAGGAAACTCTTTCCAATTGCATCTCATGCAATTCTCAACTTTATCTTGTCCTCTTAAAATACTTATTGCCTTGTGTTAGAACAACAAACAATAATATTTTAGTTAAGTCAAACCCTTCATTTCCATATAGTCATATTCGAATAATATTGCCCTTGTGGTTGCACAACAAGGCAATATATTAAAATATGCCATAAGCATCTTAATGCACCAAGACAGTATAACATCAGTCCCCATTGCAAGTCTTGTGTTAGCACAACAAACTAGCATGGATCTTGACATAATAATATCGAGGCATGAAGGAAGGCTATCAATAGTGTTATATCAATATTAAGCTTATCCATAATAGGCAATCAAATAATTGGCCAGGTAAGCAGGTGGGAGGCTCCCCTTACTCAGAGAGTAAGGTCCTAATTAAGTAACCACCTTTAGTGCTTTCCTTAGACACCAATTAGATTAATTGTTCTAGAATGGGTTAGCTCAAAGTTTTTCAACACTATGACTTAATATAATTTTTATTGAGGGCTTACTAGTCTCTAGCACATTCTTTAATTGTAACATACATTTAACATATCTAAAATAAACTATTATGCATCATGGCTATCTCATAGCATGTATAAATCATAAGCAATTAATTAACATGCTTCAACATATTTTCATATGGAAAATTTCATATCATGATATTTTATTACATAACATATCATATATTAATCATACATTTCAGCATTTCTCTAAGCATATGACATTACTATCTCATAGTAAATTAATAATCATACATCATACATAATTATTTGATTGAACCAATTAAGGATGGCTCTGATACCACTGTAGGGTTTTAGCATGTTATAATGCGCAGCGGAAGCTAGGGATTTTAAAAATTTCTTAATAAAGTCCCTATGCATGTAATCCTTTTAAGCCTAGATCACCTTAATGATTACAATCAAATGATATAAAATAAATGCAGAATTAGTAGAATACCTCAAACGCTAATCCAAAGTGTACAATTTTCACGAGGCGTCCAAGTGTCCGCCCTCCAATGGTGATCCACACGAAAACTTGATCAAGACTTTAGCTCCAAAGACTTTTGATCCTTAATGCAGAATTCTTCTAAAGAACTCTAATGGCTTGCTTTCCTTCCTTTCTATTTTCCTTTAGCCTTCTAAAATCACTTCTAATCCTTTTGTCCTAAAGAAGACCACCTTGTCTTGGCTTAGGACACACTAGAAGCAATGCTAGAAAGAAAGAAACTAATGTAAGAAAGAAAGAAAAGAGGAGTGGGGTGGAATTGGAATGATGAAACCCATGGAGTGCTAACCTATTTATAATAGGTGTAGGGATGCATCCCATCCACACATCCTCTCATGAAAGGGCATCATCTAAAGGGCCATATCAAATAAGAGGAGGTGCAGATCAAGTGAGGGGGTGTATCAAATGATATGTCCTTTCATGTGGTGCCATATTTTGACCAAGTCAACATCACATGCTAATCACATGTCCATCACGCCTCACCTCTTGATCTTTCATGATGATGATCCAAGGGCTCCAATGCAAGGCGCCATTCACTTGACCCATTATGTCTTCATCCAATGGTGGGATTAAGATCCAATGGTCAATTATGGTAGCCATCCTCTAACCCAATCCAATTGGGTTAAACCAACTCTCCATTATGTCTTCATCCAACGGTAGATCAAGATCTAACGGTCTAAATTGAATGATTTATTAAATCTAATCCAATTAGACTCAAACCAAGCCAATTAGGTGCCAACTCTTGGCTAACCCATATTAGAATATGATCTAATCAAATTAGATCAATTAAGAATCAGATTTGAATCCAATTCGAATCAGATTCGAATCCAATTCGAATTAGGAGCTAAGGTTTGCAACACCTGCTAGGATGTTTATCTTGCAAACATGATCTAATCCAATTAGACCCTTGATAAGTTTTCTTGTGTGTGACCCATTGGGTTCCATACTTAGCCAGCAATAGGTGTGAGTGCGAGTTGACCCAACTTGATTAGAACTCTTCTAATCGATTTAAGTCCAAACTGCGCGAACCCGAACTTAACAATTAGAATCCTTTCAAATTGGTGATCGAATTAACTCTTTAATTTGATCAAACCTATAAAACAAGATTGACGTCTAGCAACGTGTCATGTCTACCCAGAAAATATGGAATTTGGTTGAAATACCAAAAATACCCTTCAGTGGCAAGTTACCATGCAATTCAATCCTTTAATCAAACTGCATCCCAAAAATGCATATGAGTATGAATATATGTCAAACTCAATTTCATATTCATATTTTTCTCAATCTTTTAATGATAATTCAAATAATGAAACATTAGAAACTCTTTCTAATTTTCATTCTACTTTGATCAAAGGTTTCCTGAATTATCATATGATTAGAATAAATAGGATGCTATCTTCTCTTACTAGAAGTGATTAATTCCTTGTTGACCTACTCATAATCTTCGTATACAATTCACCATATCCAGAAGACCTCGTACAAAACTTATTGTCATGAATGAGTGTAAACCAAAATATGGGTTCATGTGCACAAGATACCATGGTGATCTCAGGTCATAGGATCAGTTGCACAACTCCCACTAAGAGAATCATCTTTTGACATGTAAGTAAGACTTCATAAGATTTCTCTTTGTAGGTCAATTCAGTGAACTCATTCCTCTAATGAGCACCCACATCTTTGTATTAGTGTGAGACACGGGGCTGAAGTCGGCAGCCCTCGCCGACTTCAGCCCCGATTCATTTGGGGAAGGAGCCGGAACAGAGGATCGCGTGGGCGATCCTCTCCGGCTCCTCCGGAGGGGCAAACAAGGCAAGGGCGCCGCGAGATCCCCGCGGCGCCCCTCCTAGTCCATCCACGGCCGTGAATCGGCCGTGGATCTCGCTTGACATCGCGGCGGAGAACCGTTGCGATGGGGCTATAAAGCCCCATCTACTTCTTACCCTAGGGCATCCCGAGCTCCTCCTCCTCCTCTTCTTCCTTCCCTCCTCTTCTCCGACCGGTGTACCCTCCCGACCAAGCGCCGCCCGGATCCCCCTCGCAGCCACCCCCTGTTCTGAGACCCATCTCCTTGGGTTCAAGCGTCGCCGCCGCCGCCTGACACCGGACCGAGCCTCCCCCGGCCGAGATCTGCCACTTCCGCCGACTGCCTGTAAGCCCTCTTCCGTTTGTGCTCTCCGATCTTAGCCGATGCATGCTTTCCTCCCTTTGTTTTGGCCCCAAACCGAGACCACTCTCGGTCTCTTCCTCGTCAGTCACCGCCGCAACCGCCGGCCGCCAGCGGCCGGCTGACCGTCGACCAAGAGGAGGCCGGAGGCCGGAGGCCGAAGGCCACCCAGGCTGGCCCTCTCCCTCTCACTTCTGTCTCTCCTGCTTCCTCTGCCCATGAGGGGGTTTGGGGAAGGAGCCCATCACGGGCCAAATTGGGCCCGTTGGGCCCAGTCCACTGCAGGCCCAACTTGGGCCCAGTCCACTGCAGGCCCAACTTGGGCCCAGTCCAGTCCGATTGGGCCCAGTCGGGCAGTACCCTTGTGGGCCCAGCTTGGGCCCTTTTCAGATCCAAGCCCGAAACCCGAACCCGGATCCGAAACCCGGAACCCGAAACCCGAACCCAGTGGGCCGTGTCCAATAATATTATTTTTGGATTTTTGCTTAATTCTGATATTAACAAAGAATTAATTAAATTTAAACAGGTGAACCTGATCCGCCTATCTGAAGTAGGAATTAAGCGAGAAGAGGTAAGTAACTTAATACTTCAAGTGTGATTTTCAGATAAATAGATTAAATTCTGAAATATGTTTTGTATTTAGTAAAATGGGTCTGGCATGTTAAATTTCATTTGAAAATTATGCTTTGAAATCCGTAAACTATGACTGAAAAATTTATGAAATCTGTTTATATATATATATATATTCTCAGCATGGCTATGATCTGTCTGTTCTGTTCTGGCCCCGCCAATGGGGATTATACGTTGGACCTGTCGACTTGTATTCTGTGAGGAACCGGTTTCGACACCGCGCCACCGGTGATTAGAATAGTGGTTTCTGGACACCGTTTCCACCGGTGACTAACAATAGTGGTTTCTGGCACTCTGTGCAACCCATGCCACTGGGTTACATGGCCGTAGCCTATCATGTTGAGATTATGATATCAGAGTTTTATAAAAACAAAAATGATATTATTTGTGATTTGTTTCAAACATTATCCTGTATTTTGATCTGATATGCTCTGACCCCACTCTGGGGTATTTTGTTACTTACTGGGCTAGTGTAGCTCATTATTCTGTTTTCTTCGTTTTTCAGATCCAGAGGCTTGATCGCACGGGATTGGGGAGTGCGTTAGAATTCCGATGATTCTTCAGTTTTTGAAATTTTAGTTAGTTTAGTTTGGATATTTGAATTATGTTGGCATATGTTATTTTGGAGTTTTGTAAGACTGCTTTTGAATGATTTTAAGTATTTTGTCAATTTTAAGCATCTGCTATTAATCCTTAAATAAAGTATTGAACATCTGTATTTGCTTTGATATAATCCGATGCCTTGCACGCCTGTGCGGTCCGCCGTGCGGGCGTGCGGCGTCTGCCGCGCCTCGGGCTCGGGGCGTGACAGATTTGGTGGTATCAGAGCTCAGGTTTAAGATCACTAGGGATTGTAACTGAAACAATTATATTGAGCCTAAGTTTTAGGATTCGTAGGATCCGTCAGAAAGGTTGAGAGATGGGTAGGAACCAGATAAGGGGATAATGTTTATTTATTTTATTAACTATTTCGTATTATTCTGTTTGGATGATTTTATAATATCTATATATTTTTACTGAATCAGAATGCCGCCTCGTCGTGTCCGTAGCCTGAATCGGATGGTCAGGGGCCCTCGGGGAAGAGCCCCTACTAACCAAGCGGGCGAGGCACCGCATAACTCAGGGACCCAGGGTCAATCAACTCCAGAAGCTGCCGCCGGAAATCAAACTCGGGTGCTCGAACTGATCGAGGAGGTCGTCGGGTTAGTACGCCAACAGAGGCAACAACCTCAGCAACCAGTCCAGCAGGATGTTGCTCCTCCTGAGCAAAGAAGGAGTATAGCAGAATTCAAGAGGATGGCACCTTCGGCTTTTAAAGGCACCACTAGTCCTCAAGAGGCCGAAACCTGGATAAATGAAATGGAGAAAGCCTTCAGGGCAATGGAGTGCACCGATGAAGAGAAGGTCAGATTTGCCACCTATATGCTTCAGGACCGAGCTCATCATTGGTGGATGTCTGTGGAGCGCACATTGGCACCCGAGCATGAGGCGCTTACCTGGCAGAGATTCCGCACAGCATTCTACTCCAAGTATTTTCCCTCCAGTCGCCTGAGGGAGCTGGAGAGGGAATTTCTCAATCTGAATCAAGGAACTATGACTGTGGATGAGTATGAGGCAGAGTTTGACAGGCTATCTCGGTTTGCTCCCACCCTCGTCATGGATGCAGAGTCTCGGATGAGGAGATTTGAAGAAGGATTGAAGCCTCACTTACGTCGGAGTTTGGCCGCAATAAACTCGACAAACTATGATGATCTGGTAGACAGGGCTAAGAATCTGAAAATTGTCTGGAAAGAAACCTATGATGCCAAAGATAAGAAACAAAAGAAGAGAAGCAGAGATTATGATGCTCGCAGTGGACAGAATTCTAGCAAAACTGCAAAATCACATAACCAATCTTGGCAATCAGGGAAGCAAGGATCTGATGGAAAGACTATTCAGCAAGAGAAGCAGAAGTGTGATGCATGTGGTGGTATGCATAAGACTGAACACTGTAGACGATTATCTGGTGCCTGTTTTAGATGCGGCCAGCAGGGTCATAAGGTAGCTGAGTGTCCTCAACAGGACCTTCGATCAGTTCAGAGGCCTCAAACTTCAAGAAACCAGCAAGTGCAAGCTTCTCCTGCTCCGGCTCAGTCAGCTCAGCCTTCTTCTCCTAAGCAGCAGAAAGGGGGGAGACTGCGCACACAGGGTCGTATTTATGCACTGACTCAGCAGGATGCTCAGGCATCCAACACGGTGGTGTCAGGTACATTGCCAGTTGCTTCTGTTTATGCTCATACACTATTTGATTCTGGTGCTACGCATTCCTTTGTCATCTACATTTGTGCAAAAACATGACCTACCTTGTGTGCAATTAGAGTATGATTTGCATGTTAGCACTCCTGCAGGGAGTGGGATGATTGGTAATCAGGTCTGCAAGACTTGTCCAATTCGGATTGTAGGTAGAGACTTGCCTGCTGATTTAATAGTTATAGATATGCATGACTTTGACATAATCCTCGGTATGGACTGGTTAGCATCACAATTTGCCACCATTAATTGCCATGAGAAACGGGTAAACTTTCAGATCCCCGGAGATACCGAATTCAGCTTCGTAGGGAGTGGTGCTTATACCTCCCCTCGAGTTGTCTCCGCTATGCAAATTAAGCGGCTGCTTAGAAAGGGGAGTATGGCGTATATTGCCACAGTGGTTGACACCAGACAATCAGATCAAAGATTGGAAGATATTCGAGTAGTGAATGAATACCCTGATGTCTTTCCGGAAGACCTTCCTGGCTTGCCACCAGATAGAGAAATTGAATTTGCAATTGATTTAATTCCTGGTACCACACCAATCTCTAAGACCCCCTATAGAATGGCTCCAGCTGAAATGAAAGAATTAAAGGAGCAGTTGCAGGATCTTCTTGATAAGGGTTTCATCAGACCTAGTGTTTCACCTTGGGGAGCTCCAGTCTTATTTGTAAAGAAGAAGGATGGTAGTATGAGATTATGTATTGATTATCGAGAGATAAATAAAGCAACAATAAAGAACAAGTATCCTCTACCAAGAATTGATGACTTATTTGATCAGTTAAAGGGTGCTCAGATATTCTCTAAAATTGATCTTCGTTCTGGGTACCATCAATTAAAGATAAGGGCTGAAGATGTGCCTAAAACTGCTTTTCGTACTCGCTATGGGCACTATGAATTTTTGGTCATGCCTTTTGGACTGACAAATGCCCCTGCAGCTTTTATGGATCTGATGAACAGGGTGTTCAGACCCTTTCTGGACAAATTTGTAGTAGTCTTTATTGATGATATCTTGATCTATTCTGGGAGCCAGGCCGAGCACGAGCAACATTTGAGGTTAGTACTGGAAACCCTAAGACAAGAGCAGTTGTATGGTAAGTTGAAGAAAAGTGAATTCTGGCTAGACAGTGTGATGTTCCTAGGGCATGTAATATCTAAAGAGGGTATCTATGTGGATCCAAAGAAGATCGAGGCAGTGGTCAACTGGAGCAGACCCAATAGTGTTACTGAGATTCGCAGCTTCTTGGGCCTAGCAGGATATTATAGACGATTTGTTGAGAATTTTTCCTCTATTGCTGCATCTTTGACTCGACTAACTCGTAAAGGAGTTAAGTTTGAGTGGTCAGATAAATGTGAACAGAGCTTCCAGGAGCTTAAGCAACGTTTGGTGTCCGCTCCCATCCTTACCCTTCCCTATAGTGGCGAAGGTTATACCATCTACAGTGATGCCTCAAAGAAAGGATTGGGTTGTGTACTGATGCAGAATGATAAGGTTATTGCATATGCTTCCCGACAATTAAAGTCATATGAGGAGAACTACCCCGTTCATGATCTGGAACTTGCTGCTGTTGTGTTTGCATTAAAAATTTGGAGACATTATTTATATGGTGAATCTTGTAAGGTGTACACTGATCACAAAAGTTTGAAATACCTTTTTACCCAGAAGGAACTAAACATGAGACAGAGAAGATGGTTAGAGTTACTGAAGGATTATGATTTGTCTATTCATTACCATCCGGGAAAAGCTAATGTGGTAGCAGATGCACTGAGCAGAAAATCCACTGGTAGTATTGCTGCCTTACTCACCTCTCAGAGGAAAATTCTGGAAGATCTGAGGAGAGCAGAAATTGAGGTATGTTGGCATGACTCCGATGCACAATTGGCAAATTTACGTGTCCAACCTACCTTGATAGAGAGGATCAGGATTGCTCAAGCAGATGACCCTCAGTTGCAAAAGCTTAAAAGTGATATTGAATCAAGTTCTCAATCAGAATTCAGACTTCATGAGGATGGATCATTGAGATACAGGAACCGAATGTGTATTCCAAATGACTCCAATTTAAAGAATGAAATTATGAAGGAAGCTCATAATACTGGATATACAGTGCATCCTGGGGGTACTAAGATGTATAAGGATTTGAAAGGCACATTTTGGTGGAATAATATGAAGAGAGAAATTGCACAATTTGTGGCTCGGTGTTTGACATGTCAGCAAGTTAAAGCAGAGCATCAAAGACCGGCAGGGTTGTTGCAGCCCCTACCACTTCCTGAATGGAAGTGGGAACACATCACTATGGACTTCGTCTCCGGGTTGCCTCGCACTCTTAAAGGTTATGATGCTATATGGGTGATTGTAGACAGATTGACAAAGTCGGCACACTTTTTGGCATTCAAGGTAGGAATGACCTTGGAAAAGTTTGCAGAGCTCTACATTGAACAAATAGTGAGGTTGCATGGAGTACCCGTATCCATTGTTTCCGATAGGGACTCGCGGTTTGTATCTCACTTTTGGAGTAGTTTGCATAAAGCCTTGGGGACCACTCTGAGCTTCAGCACAGCTTTCCACCCTCAGACTGATGGCCAATCAGAAAGAACCATTCAAACCTTGGAAGATATGCTAAGAGCTTGTGTAATGGATATGAAAGGTTCTTGGGACCGTCACTTACCTTTGGTTGAGTTTGCATATAATAACAGTTACCAGGCAAGTATTCAAATGGCACCTTATGAGGCTCTATATGGAAGAAAGTGTAGATCACCTATCTGTTGGGATGATGTTGGTGAAAGAAGAATTATGGGCCCCGAGATTGTGCAACAAACAGTAGAGAAGATCCAGCTGATCAGGGAACGCCTCCGGATAGCTCAGAGCAGACAGAAAAGTTATGCAGATAATAGAAGAAGGAAATTAGAATTTCAGGTCGGAGATCATGTGTTTCTGAAAGTGTCTCCTACTAAAGGGGTGATGCGATTTGGAATACGCGGAAAACTTAGTCCACGCTATGTCGGCCCCTTTGAGATTCTGAAAAGAGTAGGAGCAGTGGCCTACAAATTGGCACTTCCACCTTCACTGTCTGGAGTTCACAATGTTTTTCATGTTTCCATGCTAAGAAAGTATATTCCAGATATGAGCCATGTGGTAGAAGTGGCTCCCTTGCAGCTTAGAGAAGATTTGACATATCCTGAGCAGCCTGTACGTGTGGTTGATAGAAGAGAGCAAGTGTTGAGGAGGCGCACGATTCCTTATGTTAAGATCCAGTGGAGCCATCACTCAGAACGAGAGGCCACGTGGGAGCTGGAGGATGAGATGAAGGAAAAATATCCGGACCTTTTTGCAAGCTAAGGTATGTTAAATTTCGAGGACGAAATTTTTTTAGGGGGGAAGAATGTGAGACACGGGGCTGAAGTCGGCAGCCCTCGCCGACTTCAGCCCCGATTCATTTGGGGAAGGAGCCGGAACAGAGGATCGCGTGGGCGATCCTCTCCGGCTCCTCCGGAGGGGCAAACAAGGCAAGGGCGCCGCGAGATCCCCGCGGCGCCCCTCCTAGTCCATCCACGGCCGTGAATCGGCCGTGGATCTCGCTTGACATCGCGGCGGAGAACCGTTGCGATGGGGCTATAAAGCCCCATCTACTCCTTACCCTAGGGCATCCCGAGCTCCTCCTCCTCCTCTTCTTCCTTCCCTCCTCCTCTTCTCCGACCGGTGTACCCTCCCGACCAAGCGCCGCCCGGATCCCCCTCGCAGCCACCCCCTGTTCTGAGACCCATCTCCTTGGGTTCAAGCGTCGCCGCCGCCGCCTGACACCGGACCGAGCCTCCCCCGGCCGAGATCCGCCACTTCCGCCGACTGCCTGTAAGCCCTCTTCCGTTTGTGCTCTCCGATCTTAGCCGATGCATGCTTTCCTCCCTTTGTTTTGGCCCCAAACCGAGACCACTCTCGGTCTCTTCCTCGTCAGTCACCGCCGCAACCGCCGGCCGCCAGCGGCCGGCTGACCGTCGACCAAGAGGAGGCCGGAGGCCGGAGGCCGGAGGCCACCCGGGCTGGCCCTCTCCCTCTCTCTTCTGTCTCTCCTGCTTCCTCTGCCCGTGAGGGGGTTTGGGGAAGGAGGAGCCCATCACGGGCCAAATTGGGCCCGTTGGGCCCAGTCCACTGCAGGCCCAACTTGGGCCCAGTCCACTGCAGGCCCAACTTGGGCCCAGTCCAGTCCGATTGGGCCCAGTCGGGCAGTACCCTTGTGGGCCCAGCTTGGGCCCTTTTCAGATCCAAGCCCGGAACCCGAACCCGGATCCGAAACCCGGAACCCGAAACCCGAACCCAGTGGGCCGTGTCCAATAATATTATTTTTGGATTTTTGCTTAATTCTGATATTAACAAAGAATTAATTAAATTTAAACAGGTGAACCTGATCCGCCTATCTGAAGTAGGAATTAAGCGAGAAGAGGTAAGTAACTTAATACTTCAAGTGTGATTTTCAGATAAATAGATTAAATTCTGAAATATGTTTTGTATTTAGTAAAATGGGTCTGGCATGTTAAATTTCATTTGAAAATTATGCTTTGAAATCCGTAAACTATGACTGAAAAATTTATGAAATCTGTTTATATATATATATATATTCTCAGCATGGCTATGATCTGTCTGTTCTGTTCTGGCCCCGCCAATGGGGATTATACGTTGGACCTGTCGACTTGTATTCTGTGAGGAACCGGTTTCGACACCGCGCCACCGGTGATTAGAATAGTGGTTTCTGGACACCGTTTCCACCGGTGACTAACAATAGTGGTTTCTGGCACTCTGTGCAACCCATGCCACTGGGTTACGTGGCCGTAGCCTATCATGTTGAGATTATGATATCAGAGTTTTATAAAAACAAAAATGATATTATTTGTGATTTGTTTCAAACATTATCCTGTATTTTGATCTGATATGCTCTGACCCCACTCTGGGGTATTTTGTTACTTACTGGGCTAGTGTAGCTCATTATTCTGTTTTCTTCGTTTTTCAGATCCAGAGGCTTGATCGCACAGGATTGGGGAGTGCGTTAGAATTCCGATGATTCTTCAGTTTTTGAAATTTTAGTTAGTTTAGTTTGGACATTTGAATTATGTTGGCATATGTTATTTTGGAGTTTTGTAAGACTGCTTTTGAATGATTTTAAGTATTTTGTCAATTTTAAGCATCTGCTATTAATCCTTAAATAAAGTATTGAACATCTGTATTTGCTTTGATGTAATCCGATGCCTTGCACGCCTGTGCGGTCCGCCGTGCGGGCGTGCGGCGTCTGCCGCGCCTCGGGCTCGGGGCGTGACAATTAGTGTCTCCACACAAATGATTGTGAGATCAATCATCCTCTGCATCGAGCATACATAAGACATGCCAGTCTTTCCGGTAATCATTGATCCCCGACTCAATGTACCAATGACTGGGAATATTTAAGATTAGGATTTTAGGATTTTAAGTCTCACTAGTATGATCTCATCATAGTCTTAAAACCATTGCCCTAATCTAAGGAGTTTATCATAAATATAATCAATAGCATATGATAAAACGTAACGCCTTTATTCATATTTAAATGTCATGTACATGATTTGGACAAATCAAAAGAAAAAACCTTTCGCAATACATATTGCGATTGGCTTGTAGGGCATCTACTCTTTCAAAACGTTGCTAGGTTGAAAGATACAGATTATTGCTTAAAAGGTTTATTTGGCTGGTCTAAATGTATCTGAAGCCTAGGCACCTGGTTACTATTGTCAAGGCTATCAAAAAAAAAAATTGAATTACTATCCTATTGTTAAACACTAAAGCCTACGATTATTTAAGTTTGAACATATCACTGATTCAACATTTTTGAATCACACTTTAGGAAATTGATACAGAAATAATGGGATCTTCTCCATAAAATGCTCCATGCAAGGGATCTTTTATTTTAGGAAGCTGTTAATATTTAAGATCAAATTTATCTCATCATATATGTACACATTTATATATGTGTCTTTGTATAGATAGTGCAGTACATGTTTCTGCAACCTTGAACAATTACTCTCTGCGGCTTGGAAGAGATCAATCTGGGTGCATGAAGACTCTAGTATTTCTCATATTGGTCTGATTTAAGCTTCGAGAGTTTTTCCTATGTAATTTCTATTGCCTTAGTTTTTTCACAACCATGCCGCTTGAGAAATTCTCAATCTCCTTCCATGCATGTAAAATTGTTTGTCATAAATATTTTTCCCTTCTTATTTAGCTTTTCTCTCTTCTTTAAAGTTGAAGTCAAATGCGGAATGAATGGTGTAGGAAGAGAAGAAAAGGGAATATGGATATATTAGGTAGAGGTATTGGTGGTAAGATGGGTTGGTTGGAAAAAGGTTAAGGGATTCAACAAGTTCCAATGGCCTTGACTGAGGAGGCAATGGAATTAGTTCAATAGGTCTTCTAGTCTAACAACTGGTAACCATCTGCACTATGACATGGGATAACTGATTGAGATGCCACATGCAAACTTAGCCATGGGGAGGATCTGATTGAGATGCTGTAAGCAAGCTTAGGCAAACATAGGCACACTTAGCATGCTCACAAACTAAACACATAGGCAAAACACCTAGGTCTGTCCCCAGGTGAAACCCTTCCAGGATGTCGAATTAATGGGAACATAACTAGGTAATGACTTCTTATATGGGTTCACAAATGAATCAAGTTCAATCTGATGGTTTTGTTTGATGCAGATTTTAGTTGGGCTTGATATATGTATTTAATAATGTTAATATGTTAATTATGTTATAAGTATTTTGCTATTAGGTATTAAACACTCATTATTGGTCATTGTTATTAATATTGTTTGTCTATTGATAAAATATTAATATTGTTGTTGCTATTTTTATTATATTTAATATAATTTATTTATTTTTAATTAGTAAAATACTAAAAATAGTAACTGCATGTATCTGCTTGTGTGGGCCGTATATCGCATATCCACTATATGCTCCCTTGGCTGCCTGCATACTGAAGCCACCTTTCAGAAGACTGACCTCAAGTAATTTATATGGTGGCCAAGTAACTTAACGACTAAGCTACTTGAGGGCCAAGTAATGTAATAATTAATACTTAAAAATTAAATAAATATGAACTCGGTATATGAAGAAATTTATAGAGAGTTCTGATGCTATGATAGGATCCATCGATGCTGATAGCTATTGGTTGAGGGCTTGGATCATCATGATTGAAATTGTGCCCCATGATATAGCAATTTACCTCTAATGCCAACTTGATGCTGGATAATTAAGGGGATGGCTTGCAATAATGTAGATAGGCCTAAGAGGTGAAAGAAATCAAGGAAACAAAGAGAGGAGAGAGATTAGAGAAGAAAGCAGTATAGGGGGAGTAGGATGGAGTTTGAGAGAGGGAAGCAACAGAGGGGTAGGAGTCCAAACCTTGCCAAAGAATACACTCTTTCTTAATTAAACTCACATATAAAATATGACTCAGGACTATTCTTTTAGCTTGCCTATGTCCTATATATATATAGCTTACCCTGATATGAGGATTAACTAACCAATAAATAATATATAACATTGGGACCAAATCACTTACAAGTCAAGAAGTTGATAACTGAGTAACTAGAAAGTGTTTGTTACATAGGGGCCAAGTAACCTAATGGCTGATTCTCTAATTAAAGACTGAATAAATACAGACTCAATGCTCGAAGCAATTTGGCCCATCAGATAGTTTTGGTGCTTGAATATTCTCCATTGAAACTCCCAGAAATTATGCCATGTGATCGAAATCCTTGACTTCATCATCCCCTTCTGTTTAGTGTTAAAACTATTGTGTTGGAAAGTGGGGGAGCAGAATTACCAGCTCTTAATTGTTTATCACTTTCTTTTAGGTAAGGGACTGCTTGGCTTGCGAGCTAAACACCTTAATGACATGTCTAAGGTACTTTTCCAACTCTAGTGCCAATAGGAGGCCTGGCTAACATTATCCACTAGGGGAATCATTTCTTGCTTAATATTAGGCTGCAATCCATTATGGAACCGAGAAATTGTGGGGTAGGACAGCCTTGATTAGGGAAAATTCAGGGAATGGGTTGTTTTGGGCTAAAAAAGGTAGGGACTTTGTGTAAGAAGCTAGGTTTTATGTTGGTATATGTATGGGAAACGATTTGGGTGCAAAATAGGATCAAAAAGAAGAAGTTTTGAGGATTTTACGTGGGCTGGGAAAAGAAAAACGGGAATAAAAATTTGTTTGTTTTGTAAATCTGAAGGCTAGTTGATGGATGGGTGGCTATGGATTTGTTGCTTTTGCTTGCAAGTGTTTAGTCGGGATGTAATCAGATCTGAATTTGAGATTTTAGGGTGCTATAATTAAAGAAAAAGAAGAAGAAAAGAGAGATTTTCTAGGAATCACACCTAGAATTCCATAGGTATCACACCTAGTGTTAGACTTGCATCACACAACTCTAAAAGAAAGCATAACTGCTTAGGAAAAATCTCTGAAATTTTTGATTTCCTTCATAATAAGAGATTACAGCCCTATTTATAGAGTTCTAATACTCCTACTCCTATGAGGACTTGGATTCCAAATAACAAATCTATAATTTTGACTAATTAGACCCCACTAAGGACCATAAATTAAGCCTCAAAATATAAATAAACCTAAAACACAAAACATGAGCCCTATGACAGTCCATGTCCAGCAAATCTAGAAAATTACAAAAATACTCGACTCTAAAAACTTAAGAAAATGTTCATTTGTCTCTATTTGCTTCCATGTCATGCTACTTGCCTTCCTTGGCTTTGCATGGCCAAGGAGCGACTTCAACTTTTGCTTTTCTTTTTTCAAATCTTATGCTTTGCAAAGTGTGGTGAAGATTAGCAACTTCTGTTAAGGATTACTAAACTTACACACTTATACGTCAATTTACATTTTTGTTCTACTTCTTGTATCATATTTTTCATGCAAACTCCTTGCTTTATTTTCAGTATACAGTTGTCGGGCATGAAGGTCCTGCAGTTCTTTTTGTTCATGGTTTTGGGGCTTTTCTGGAACATTTCCGTGACAATCTATCCAGCATTGCTGATGGTGGACATCGGGTTTGGGCAATCACACTTCTAGGTTTTGGGAAGTCAGAAAAACCAAATGTCATATACACCAAACTTGTGTGGGCAGAGTTATTGAGAGATTTTATCATTGATGTTGTGGGTGAACCAGTCCACCTTGTTGGCAACTCAATTGGTGGTACTTCCTAATTCATGATAATAAATGAAACTGTTTTTGAATAGATAGCATCTTCCCCCAACTTAATGCTGACAGTGTTCTTCATTATAACTTATTAGTCCTTACCGCCATTTGCTTTCAGGCTATTTTGTATCTATTGTGGCTGGTTTATGGCCGGCTCTTGCAAAGTCTTTGGTTCTTTTGAACACTGCTGGTTCAATTGTTCCAAGCTATTCCTCTATTCCATTAGTAGAAGTAAGGGCATTCAGGCTCTATATCAGCTCTCTGTTTGTATTGTTGCTTCACTTATTTAAATGCATCAAGTATCGTACTCATGTTGGTTAGCAGTTAGCATGGTATATATCGTATGATGCTGGCTACAAAAAAAAAAAAAGGGAAACTTATATTTTTCATATTATAGAATGCTGTGTTGCGACAAATATTGAAATTTTGTATCTTAAGTAAATTTAAAAAACATGCTCGTGTCGATGAGTGTAACATAAATAGACATAATGCATGATGGCAACATGTTTGGTCACAAATTAATCTAAATAATTTGAGCAAAATATTAATCTATCATTAACTTATGTAGCTAATAACATCCCAAGGTCAGAAGAAGGAAAGAAGATGTAAAAGGAGCCTCTTGGCTATCAATGCGTCATGTGTGATCAATTAATCAATCCGCAAAGTGATATTTTGATGATAGTGAGCTGACAACTCGATTCTTTAGAATAGTACAGAATATCTTGAAAAACATTAGTAGTTTTAACCGAAACGGTTGCTTGTTTGTTGGATTACTGAGCATTTGACTCTCCTATATTGGATAATATTCTGTGCTTTGAAATAAGATGCCTTGATATGTAAAGCTTGGGTTTTCACACTCTCAAAACTCAAAATACTAGAAACTGTTCGATATAGCTTTTGATTGTTAGTGTTTTTTAAAATTATCATTTTCCTCTTTAGTCCATTTTACCCTCCTCATCATCTCCTTCTTTGCCATATTCATCTCATAAAAATATGCCACCTTTAGAATTCTAAGCCATGCAACATAGCCAATATTTGCTTGTTTTTTATTGTTTATTAATATCAAAGTACCATCATGATGAACAATTTTGGTTTATAGAACATTTGCTTCCCATTTTTTTGTTTTTTAGGTAACAAAGATACGAAAAATGAATACCTTTTATAGAGTTTATCTCAAGGTCCTCCGAACCGGTACCGAAATTCGTACCGGTCGGTGGGCGAGTCGGTTTGGTACCGGTTTGGTACTGTATCGACACATGGTATGCTTGGGCATGCCGGTTCTGAATCGGCATGTCCTTTTTTTTTAATTTGTCAAGTTTGATTAATCGGTAATCAATTTTTTTAATTATTTCAATAATTTTAAGTATAATTTGATGTTTTTTGATGTTTTTATGATTCCGGTATAACCTAAATGATGCATCTTGTTGTTTTAAAGTGATACAAAATATAAAATGATTAGTGAGATGTTGCATGCTATATGAATCCACAAGAAATATCCTAAAATCAACAAGTGAGGTGAAAATATAAAATAATACAATCAATTACATATATTTAAAGTATAACATATATACTGATATTTAAAATTTTGTCGAGTGGCTATGTTTCGTAGATATCCGGATCATTAGTATAGTTAGGAGGCACATCGTATAGATCATCCATAGATCTACAACATATCATAAAATCAAGCTAAAATTAAAAATTTTGGCATGATTTCTCCTTATTTCACAAATTTCAAGATATTTTTTGGCGTCCAAAGAAAGAGGAAATGAGATAGGAGAGGGAAAACATACCTTATTTAGGGTTGGATCCTCCTTCAATCATACTGAATCAGCGTATTTTTTGCTCTGGAGAAGGAGGGAGTATTTGATAGGTTGGAAAGGCCTGAGAAACTTCTCGGGCCTCCCCCATTAGCCTTTACAACAAAAGAAAGAGAGAGGGAGAGGGGGGCGGTTCGGAACCGGTCTGACTCAGTGTGAACCGGACGGTTTGTACCGGTTCCGCACGGAACCGGCTGGTTTGGACTAAGTTCGGGTGGTTCACGACCGGTTCTGGCCCGTTTCGAGTGGTTCTTATTGATTCGGAGCTGGTTATGGTCAGTTTGGAGCCGGTTCCGGAAAAAAGAGATGAACCGTCCCGGTCCCCCAGCGGGTCGGCTCGGAACGGGCCGAGCTAGGTGGTTCGGCCTGGTTCGGCGGATCTTGGTTTATCGTTATCAAATTTAGTTTTATCGTATCTCCATTTATAGTTTTATCATAATATGTTTCTTGCACTTATCCTTTCTGATACTTATGCACTTTTAGGTTCAGCATTGAATTCTTGCATGTCTCATCAACCAATTTGGAGCAGGGTGCTAGTTTAACATTATTATAAGCATTTGATATTTGCTCATGTTTGGTCAGATTAGAAGGTGTAGATGATTATTTTGGAGGTGGAATAATTTACTGAATGGCTAGTTCCGCTTTGCTGATGCAGCACTGCACAGTCCGTGATGTTACTTTTTCTTCCAGTTTTGTTCTCCCTCAAGTCTTAAGATTATCCATTAATTTGGCAGTTCCATGTTTCCATCTCACTTGCAATCAGGATATAACCTTTAACATAGAGCATTAACGTAGTCGGTCAGTTTAGAAAATTTGTTCTTTTTCAGCTCTTCACTGATTTTTTCTTGAAAGATTAGGATTCAGGACATCTTTTCGAGTTTTGTCATTCCAATTAATAAAAACTAAGCTTTGAATGTTATTGGAGAATCATCTGAAAGAATTTTTTTCCCCTAAGAAGGTGATGAAATGGAAGTGGAGGTTGGGCCAATGGAATGAAAAGAGAGTGATTCAGGCTTCAAAGGGACAAGTTCTTGTTCTATTTGTTTTGGGTTTTTAAGTATAATTACATCCTTGGCTTGTTAGGCCAACAACTTGGGATTCAGGAGTTTCGGTTTAAATTATATGTGTACTGTGAAATGTATCTTTGATGTATTACATGCATCAAGTGATATGATTTTTTTTAATGTTTAGTCACGAGCATGGTATACCATACTGTCTAAACCAGACGATACGGGACCTACCGTATTATACCAATTCAGTACTAGTATACGGTATGGAGGGTAGCTAACACTCGGTGCGCCAAACCGGCCCACGTACCGGGCGTACCGACACAGTGACAAGGTGGCACCAGTACGGGGCCTAGTACCGAGATGGCGTACCTTGGTCACGAGTTTGATTTTAAAATCTGAAATTTTATTACTTAAATCGGTGACTAAATTTAGTTCTTTTAGAATATTTTTAGGATTTTAAAAGGACCTACTTTACAAAAATATTTTTGAAAAATAAATAAAGGATCTGATTTTTTTCTCTCTCTTCTCTTCTTCCTCAATTTCTTTTTGTATTTTTAATTGATCTTCTTTAACCTAAGGCTGATCTATTGCCTCCAAGAAGCAGTTGCTTATTGAATGTTTTCAGTTGAAGTTTATTCTTGTTCTAGGCTTTCCTTGGGAGATCCAATTGAGAATGCTGCTGCACGAAATTTGTTATTAAGCAAAGACACTACTAAATCATGGATGTTGAGCTGAAAAATCTGTCCTTGAGAAGTGCAGAGCTTGAAATTGTTATTTCATATTTTATGAGGATGTTCAAGTTAATGGAAAGATGTGTTGTGAACTTGTGATAAAAAGTTTTCTCTAGTTCCTACTTTGGTTCCAAGTCTAAAAGTCAAGCTTGGAGGACAAAAGAGAGACTGGCAGTTTTATTGAGGCCCGCGAGGTCTTCCATTTCTGTCATTTCTATATCATGAAGTAAAATTGTGGTATGCATTTTAGTAGTTGTGTAAAGTCAAGAACCATCTACCTTCTTCAAAAGTTAAAGCTAATTCACAGGATGGTTGGATGAAAAGGCTTTTTGTTGACAAAATGACTAAACCAATTGAAGAGCAAAAGATGATGCAGATTGGAAATTTACCAATATCTTCAGAATGGTGGGTGCTAGTGGACCATTAAGGAAATCATTGATAGCAAAACATTGGAAAATTTTGTTTCCACCAAAGTAGTAAATTTGAACTTAAAGAGATGGTGCAGAAGGTGGCCCTAAATCGATTAATAGGGCTACATGACCGTGAATATGATATTGAGTCGTTTGAAGCAGCACTGCATGATTTCTTCTGCTATTGACAAATTCATGAATCAGGTGCTTTATAATGCCATTGCCTTGATGGCTCCATATTCTTATTAGGAAAGCCATGACTTCTGTGTGTTTTATCAATTAGCCATGAGTCCCAGGACAACCTTTGATCTGTTGATGAATTAACAGAAAACAAGATAATCTGAAAGTTTAAGAAGCGTCATTATACTTGGATTTGTATTAGCACTTGGTAATATAAATATATGAAGAACATCATGGAGATTCAAAGCTCTTTCAACTCTCAACTTAGCCGGTCCACCCTAGTTGCATGCTTTCCCAGTGGGAGGAGAAAAAGAATGTGTGTGAATAGAATAGGTGGAACGAGAAAGAGAGAGAAGGAGAGAGAAAACATATTCACCTGATCTTATCTTAAACTGACTTACTCTAAGTCGGTCATATACCTGGTTCAGTACTAAACTAGACAGCTCCATCATATGACTTGATCCAATGGCTCTCCTTCTCTCTCTCTAATTCATTGGATGCTATCTAGAGTAAGACCTTATACCAGGACATAATATAGATTTGTGTTCCACCTTATCACAGATCACATCAACAACCCCGAATTGAGCATATTAATAAATATGATTCTCCATCTATATTGTCACCAATTGCAATTAAAACTACAAATTGGATGGTCCAGATTGACCCACTCTGACATATACAAGTGTAACTGTCCGATTCATTGAATTGCACAATTTTAAATTGAAAACAATATTTATTTTAACAAAGAAACAAAAAAAATCTATAAGGTCACATAAATCTACTTGATCTACATTTTTTTGCAAAAATTCTGAGAACTTTTTTTTTGCAAATAAATTTGTGTTCGAGCTCCTAAACTCGCAATTCATGTGTAAACAGTGAGCTATTACACACTCTTCGTTAACAATTCCCATGCAAGCTCAATCATAAATACATGTGTGCTCTTAGTATACCAACCAATGTTAAAGCAAGCATACTAATCATGAAAGTTGAGCAAATTACATGAAGTACATAATAAGCTTTGATATTCTCATGGAACAAGACATCAGCAACCAAAATAATAATGAGAGGTTTACCTAATGTGTTGCCTAATCATACCTAAGCATTTCAGGAATCAGACATATCGAGTACTAAGATCGTTCTAGAGGCGCCCACTAACCAGATACCAATGATCTGTGTTTTTTTCAAGGACTGCCTCTTCCAAATCCAGGAAGACATCTCTTATTCCAAAGACAGCATTGGTGGTCATTGGTTGGTTGTCATTGATGAATCAGAAGTAGATTTCGTGCGAGTGATTTTTTTCCTTGAGATCTTGATTGCCCCTCTTGGTCCAGTGTTTATCAGAATTTAAATTTGAAAGGATTTGCTTTCATGATTTTTTTTTTATTTTTTTGTCAACTCCCATGATGATGGTGAAGAAATTGGGTATCTCTTTTATTTGGACTTTTTTAATAATGTACTGACCCTATTTCTTTGTCATGTTTCTTCAAATGCATAGTTAATCAACATACATATAGTACACATTATATCTGAATTTGGTGAATTTTCAAACAAAAGAACATTTCTTTTTTTGATGTTCTTTTTGAATTATACAATAAACTTTGTATATGTTTTGAATGTGTGTGAAAGTACTTGTTTTATATGAATGAACGGCAAAGCTGTGGCTTAAAAGTGCAACAAATGTGGGCTTTAATTTATTGAATCACATATTTCCTTCTTCCTTCCCTTCCTCTGCCAAAAGCCTTCCATCTTTTTTCAGACCCTAAAGAGAAAGGAAGAAAATGCCTATCAACTCTCCCTGGTCCCCATTTTTGCAGTCCAGTAGCAAGCAATGATGGCAGCCTTATGGGCAACAAGATCACAAACTCACAATCAAATCTGTTTGCCTTACTTGTTTGCAATTTGACTCCCATGTTCCCCTTTTCTCTCAATGGACATGTAGAACTCCTCTTTGATTTTTTTTAAATTTTAACTCATGGTCCAAAGTACAGAGGAATGAAGGAATTGTTTCAAAAAAAAAAATTGCTCGAGTGTTTATGCTTCCTTTCCTTGCCACAGTGGCAGCAATTAATTCATAAGTGGGTTACTTTAATAATTTTAGTTGTCAGCTGTAATATGTTCATGACCCAAATGTAGAAAGCCACAAAACTGTAATATGTCAGCTGTTTCCTTTGAACAAAATGACTGTATTTAATGTTAGCATTTGTGTGTGACAACCGTTACTTTTTCCCCTTTCAGTTGTACACTTGTGCTGGAACCCTCCCCCAATGTTATTTTATAAACAATAACTTACTTATGTAGAAAATATTATTTTAAATTGGAGAATCTAATTTTGGCTATGGGTTGCACTCACACCTGTTGCGTGTGAGCCATTGTTGTACCAAAAAAAAAAAGGTATGAATGAATTCTATCTATTTACACTTATGTGTTGAATTTTTGTCTTCCACCAGACTTTGAAATCATACTGTGCTATATTTGTATATATTTGTATCCCGATTTGGGCCAGCCATGTTATTTGACTAAGCTTCAGATGGTATTATTTTGCTGAATATGAAATGACTAACAATGATCATGTGAAGGCGATTGAATGACTGATGGATACCCCCATAGAGCTTGCTTTATCTGTTAGTATAGATATAAACATAAAAATGTAAAGAAGGGTGTCCGGTGCACAAGTTTCTCATCATTATAAGATCTGGAGAGAGTCGGATGTGCACAGCCTTACCCCTAGGTGTGGAGAGATTGTTTTAACCAAGTTACGATGGGTCTGAAATATGATTTGGAACAGTTTCAACCAAAGGCTGCGGAACCAGGCCGAACCGGCCGGTTCGGCAGTACTGAGTTGACCCGGTTTCGCATTGGGTCGGCTCTCCATTTTAATTCGGTTCCAGCCCGTATGGTTCGCCATTTCAATTCATCTGGCCCCTATGGGCTGGAATCGCAGAGGGACCGGTCGGAACCGACCGAAATTGGCCGGTTCAATGTCGACTCGGTGCAAACCGGTTGATTCGCATCGAGTCAACCCGGTTTCGAACCGGGTTGATTGTGGGCACTATGGATACTTGTTTCTTGTAGCATACAACATCTCACTAATCATTTTATAATTTGTATAATTTTAAAATAATAAAATGCATTATTACGTTAAACCAGGATCATAGAAACATTAAAAAATCAAAAAATATCAAAAAATATGAAGAAAACATTAAGAAAACATCAAATTATACTTAAAATCATTGAAAAACTTCAAAAAGAGTGATTACTAATTAAATATTCTTGAAAAGTAAAAAAAAAAATGGTGTGCCAGTACGGAACCGACACGCCCTAGCCGTACTGGTTCCAGTTCAGTACTGAACCGTACCGACTGCCGACCGGTACAGGTCCTGGTATCCGTTCGGCGATTCCTGGCTTCAACCATTTATTATTGGCTTTTTTTATGAAATGGGAAACACCATTGCAAGGACTAAGATGGAATTGTGCATTTCATATAGTCTTTAGGATTAATCTCGTCCTGTGTATCTTTTACTTTCTTTGCGTTAATGTAGTGTCATTATGTCATATACAGGAGAGAAAGAAAATGCTTGATGAAGATTTTCTGGTCTTTTTTACATTTCATTATGAGAAATTTGACCTTTAAGCTCTTGATCTCAAGAAAATAGGAATCATCAAGTAAAATTCTTCGTTTCTGACATTTTCAGGAAGGACAAACATCAGGGCTTGCATGGTTGCAGGCACGCCTCCTTTTGCTGTACCTTAGGTCAAGAGCTGGAAACATTCTTAAGAAGTGTTATCCAACTGTATGTGAGCCTAAAAAGCTCCTTCCTTTAATGTCTTTATTACAAAGCTTGACCTCATTGATAGGTAGGTGTTGTGTTTTCTCATTTCTTTGTGCAGAATACAGAGAGGGCTGATGACTGGCTCATTGGTGAAATGCTTAGAGCTGTATCCTTTATATTACTTTTGGCAGAGAAATAGTATCTCCAAATTAATTACTAAAGTGTTATCTGCTGCATAGTTGGAATATACTACTATTTACTACAATCTGATACTTTGCCTATTGTATGTCATAACTTTGTCTATTTGCAAGGAACCAGGTAATAAATGCATCTTATAGGTGCTTGATCATTAATTTATTGGACCATGGTTTCAACTTAAAGTTTAAATGTAGATGTAGCCATGAAATTATTATTTTAATGGGGTCTAATTTCATTAGTAAGCCCTTATTAATTCTTCTTAAAATGATTTTATATAAATGGTTTTAAAAATGACTAAATTATGTAAGCAAGATTGCAAGTGATGGCCTGTGCTTGTTTGTGTCAGCGAGCAACTATGCCATGCCAAAGTTGTTGCCTGGCACAAGTTGACACAACAGTCATTGATTCTTCTTTTATAATATTTTTAATTAAACAAAGTTCTTTTGTGTTTTCATTTTTTTTTTGACAATGTGGTATGTGCCCTGTTGACCATGGCTACTATACCCATTGGCACTAGCACTTAAATCCTTGTCCTTCTTTGAAGATATTTTAACTTGATTGTTATATTAGTTTAAAATTAATTGTTTCATTTGCACAATTTATTTGAGCTAGAAACTGATAGTAACTAATAGTAATAGTAGGTTGGGTTGAGATCTGTGAAAGCCTGGACTCTATATGTCACTATGAGCCCCAAGCTTGCAGTTGTTAGAGGTTGTAATAGTTGATACTAATATGGTTCATTGGAAGTATGTTAAACGTGAATATTGTGTGAAGCATTCCAAATGTAAATGATATGTCCTAAACAATAAATAAATTGATTCTAAATCAACTTAATTTTATGCATGACTTTCTCTATTGCTTAGCCCTAGCCTACACTTTTTAAGTTCTGAAAATCAATCTTCAATGAGTCTAAGTGAGAATCTTTTGCATTTGTACTTGCATGGTGATTACCTTATAATTACTATAGACATCAAAATTTTTGCTTGCTTGACTTGCTAGTTCACTTATATGAACAGGATATTTTGAGGGAAAAGTAGGAATAATCCTTAAAACAATACACTTGACCAAATGAAGATACACAACTAAAGGTTTTATTAGTATTGCAATGATATACCTTGAGGTTTGAAATACTGATTTGTATGGTTTGTACTAATGTTCACTGAACTGGTATCGGAGATCATACCAGCCGACGACTGGTTTGGTACGATACAAGTCAGTACCGTACCATTCCAAGGCATATCGAAAGGGTGGGGGAGAGGGAGAAGTAGAGGGAGGAAGAAAGAGGGATGGAGAGGGAGGTTGAGAGAGAGGATGGAGGAGGGAAAGAGAGAGGGAGGGAGGAAGGTGGGGAGGGGCTTACTTGGGAACTAAGGTTAGTCCCCATCTCGATAGCGAAGGCAAAGGTAGAGGGGTGGGGGGAGGTGGCGCGGAAGGCGAGGGAGAGGTCGGAGGGTGGAGACAATGGGGTTGTAGAGACGAAGGGCGGGAGAATTTGCTAGAAAGACAATGGGAGAGGCAGAGAGGGAGAGAGGACCTGGGAGTGTCTTGGAGGGGTTGGGGGGAGAGGGAGAGAGAGGACCTAGGGCATCGGGGAGGGGGGTTTGGAGGAGGTGCTCGAGAGGCTGTAAAGGGCTGTATCGACCCAACTGTCCGAATTATTCCATTTCTTAACCTATTTAGTTCGGTACGGCTCAAACTACATGGTTCGGGTTAGCTCGGTCTTCCTTAGTCTGTACCAACCCCTTGACAATGAAGGAGGGCATCATTTTGGCAAATATTGCCTTAATTGCTTGAACCGGCCCTAGATCAAGCGGTTGAGGGCACTTAAAGGATGATACACATTTGGCCGGTCTTGAACCAAGCATACTACCTCGTATTACTTGGGATGGCTAAAACAATCCTTTTTACAATTAAATGTTTGAAATGAAGTTGGGAGAAGAAAAGACTAACTAGGGAGATTGGCTTGTAGGACCAAAGCTTGGTTTTTGAAAATTATTCAAGCTAGGTTTATATTCTCTCATCTTTTTTCCCTTATTTTAGAAATCCAAGTGGAATCTTGTTTTCTTGTAATAATCACATGGAAATTGTTGAATGAGGATTCAATATTGCTTGATCATTGGATTCATATATAGGGCATGGCTTTGAGATCAAAATCAATGATATTTGATGTTGTAATGAACCCCAAAACTTACACAAAAATTGTATAAATCTGAAATAGTCCAAAAATGGCTGATCAAGACATGCAGACGGCTCTCTATGCAAATCCATTAACACCATTTGTCAGCACAGTCCTCGATATGATGCGTCTTGTACCACCCCAGGTGGGCATGCTCCCATACCTTGATATTCCAACTCTTGGTTTAAAATTATAGACATGACCAAACCTATGATGCCATATATTATGAGGTGATGATGGTATTGTAGAAAAAAAAAGGGCAACATTAAGAGTAGGAAGATGACAATCAAGGTTCGCCGAACCAGTATTGAAAGACATACTAGCCGATGACAGGTTTGGCATGATACGGTTCCGTATCATGCCTTTCTAGAGCATACCAAAATAGGGAAACCTAGAGAGGGAGGGGGAGAGGGAGAAGGAGAGAAAGGAAGAGAGAGAGGGAGGAGAGATAGGAAGAGAGAGAGGGAGGATGAGAGGGAGAGGGAGAGGGAGAGAGTGCAACTTACCTAGGTTGCACGACGTTGTCTTCAACTGGCCGGGGATGGAGGGGCTTGGTTAGGGTTTTGACACTGTACAAGGGGCGAATGAAATTGGCCGCAGCCCTACAAGAGGATCGCAATCGCAGTCCTCTATTACAAATCCATTTTTTTATTTTTAAATTTTGAATTGAAGTTGGCAGATTGTTTGCCAACTTCAATTCGAAATTTAAAAAGACAAAAGGGTTTCGAAATAGAGGACCGGGATTGCAATCCTCTTCTTTGTTCCCTTTCCCCCTTGTTCCACCGGATGACACTATGGTTGGTCCTCTTTCTCTCTCTCCCCCCCTTCTTGGCGATGGAAGAGGGCGATCATGCATTTTTTATATGCCGAACCGAATGGGACGATTGAAGCATGCCTTTTCAATAATATATTTGTAGAGCTGTTTCACCTATGTCCATTTCCAATCATTCATCAAGAGTTGAGCAAAAACAAAATGAGATAATGCCATGGCAATCATTAAGTTGGCCAATGAAAATATATTTGTAGTATGAAAGACAAAACAAAAAACATCCATCTACAGGTGGATAGTGATAGTCAACTTTAAAGACCACGCAATAGCACGTATCTAGTAGGATAGTGATTACGGGTATCGATCCACAGAGATTGGGGTATAGTTGTTTTCTTAAAAAAAAATATTTAAAAGAAAAAGTTTGTGAAGAAAATTAAACTAAGAAATTTAATAAAAGAAAATACAATTAAAATGATATCAGTTTGGGGGAACCTAGGGCAAAGAATTCACCACTAACATCGGAATAAGGGTTATTTATATTTTAATTCGTTCTTAGATTAACATGCAAATTGGCTACAAGCCCTATAAGCATTCAAATAAAATTTCACAAAAGTAATTTAGGAACATCCATCTTCAGTTAGCATGAAATGTCTACCCTAAACTAATGTGGCAGGACACTGCATCTTCCTTAAGCATGGATGATCTTACATTAACTTAGTGATCATGAAAAACAGTTGTATAAACATCATACTTAAAATCACAGAAATTAAATATGGGATGAAATAAAATATTCATTAAGAACAGAATAAAGTTTATACAACTCCAAGAATAGAAATCAAAAATATAAAACCCGTATCCCTTTGTTAGGGCTGCATCCAGCCCTAGTGAAGAGATCAGCCTTCCATGGTATGGGAGGTAGCAGCAACGACGCAGAAGGCCTTCATCATGACTGGGTTCCTCCCTTCTTCGTCTTCCCTCTCAGACTAATCTCAACACGAACTGAATAAAAATCAAACTCCCTTCCTCATATATTTTGTTCTTTCCGTGGGGAGTTATTCCCATAATACCCAAAAGTTCTCTCTCCCCTTTTATTCTTGTGGGAACTCAACCTGAGAAGAGCCGAAGAGGAGTGGATCCCCAGCCAAGTTGCTTCCTCTGTTTCACGCCTGGCCTTTTATAGGCTCCAATCTCTCTTTCCTCTTCCTTATTTCGAATCATGGATAAGGATGAACCCTTTGCCGTTGGGATGAAGTTTGGCCTGATTTGCTGGACTGCTGTGGTTCGGATCTTGGATCCGGCTGCTGGGATGCTGATCAAAGGAGAAGATGCGTGAAGCAGGGGAATGACGATCACGGCTGAGAGAAGATGCCGAAAGATGCGTGAGGATAAATCGTGGGGAAGGAAGGCTGGGATCTTGCTGGAGTTGGACGTGAAGCTCGGGATACTGTGAACAGATGCGTGGAAGAAGATTACAAGGCAGGTTCGGATCCGTGAGTTGCTGTCCGTGGGCGACGAAAGAAATCGGCGCTTCTTCAACGCGGAGAGGATCTTGAACGCGGCTGGGACGCGTTGGATTCATCATGGGCGATGGATTTGCTGGACAACTGCGAATGGGAGGGAGTTTGGAACTTATCCGAAGCAGGGGATGAAGGTTGGATGGATCCTTCGGCTGTGGTGTGGAGCTGGGAATCTAGTTGGGATAAGGATTGGTCGGTTTGGGAGGAAGGATTGATCTGTTGGGATGAGGAGATTGCTGGGATTTTGAATGCGGAAGGGAGAGTGAAGTTGAGAATATCTCGGCTGGGAAGAAGTGGTTCCGAAACATGGGATTGGCTGCAGGAGAAATCCGTGGATGGTGAGTGATCCGGAAGGATGAAGCTGCGGGCGTGGAGCAGCATGTAAACGGGATGAAAAGATTTCCGGCAGAGAGGAATGTCGTGTGAGACTTCATTCGTGGACAAATGGGATCAAGCCAAAAGAAGAGGATGCGGTTCATACGGCTGGGAACAGGGGATTCGGATAAAGCTTGGATGATGTTTGAGAGTATCTCGGCTGAGGCTTTGGGATCCGGCTGTAGGCGTTTGAGAAGATCTCGGAGGGAGAGGATGAGGATGCTGGGAAAATGTGGACGTGGGAAGCACAGGAGATTCGGGAAGATGAAGCTAAGGAGGGATGTTTGGATTGCGGAAGACGTGGTCCTGTTCCGCTGAAGCAAGGAGAGTTGGATTTGGTGGAAAATCCGGATGGGGTTGATCCGGAATTATGGCTGGGACATTGAAATGTTGACGCGGAGATTTGGAGGGAAATTGGTTGCTTTGGGATTCGTGCAAATATGATGGTATGCTTTGAGATCTGAGAGACAAATAATTGAAGGGATTTTATTGTTTTTGAGATTAAAATAGGAGAATTGAATCATGTGAAAAAAGAGTTGGAACGAGTGGGAAGAAATTTAGGTGAACTTGTGAAGAGTCAGGAATTAATGGGAAGCACTGGGTTCTGGAGAAGAGTTCTTGGAGTCGACTCTGGGGGATGTAAAATTATGAAATGATGCAGTGTTAGTTTAGGCTTTACCTCATTAAGCTTGACTTGACCTGCATACATTAAGCTCAATCAGTAAATAAATAAGTAAAACTCGAATTACCTTTAATAATTTATTAAAATGCAGTGATGAAGGTAACACATTTTTTTAGTTGAATTTACAAAATATGTGAATTAAAATAATGATAAGTGCTATGAATAAGATATTAATTTGTGCATTATTTAGCACTTATCACACCCTCCAACCTACATTTTGCTAGTCCTCGAGCAAAATAAAAAACTAACTCACTTTCGCAGGAATCGCGATTGCATTTACCATATGCAATAAGGCTTTAAACCCCTAGGTGGCCCTAGTGGACGAGTTTTGTCTCGTGAGGGTTTCCGGCTCAGATACCCACAAACTGCTGTCTAAAGAATTTATTTTATTGTTTTGTAAAATCTAATTTCAAATGCATTGATGCCAATAATTTCAAAAGCACACAAAGTTTAATTACTAAGTCAGCCCAAATCCTATGTCAGTATGCAACTTAAGTTGAAGTCGTTAAGTTTCCGTTAGGGAGTTGTAAGACTTTTTATACTTGGGTGCTCGGTGATATCTGGACCATACACAAGCTAAGACTTTAGATTCTCCAAAATACTGCTAAAACTAGTAGTTTCCAAGAATTGATAATCACTGATTCAAAATCATTCTATCTTGCAGGATTTCGAGAGTTGTGGATGTTTACTTTAATACCTCATGGGCTTTATCTGTAATATTCCAGTTTACTCGAATTTTTACAACGACGGCTTTTACATTATTGTCTTTTTCAAGGTCAATATTATTTTCTCTTTCTCTATTTTTTTACTTTGTATAAATTACGCACTTTTACTCTTGTAATGATTCCTCCGTGTAGCGAGCATTCAGTCAACACTCCCACACCAGATGGCATAAGGTGTTGGGCATCAAGACTCCCCTACGGACCTATGCTCGGATTTCTCATACAAGCCCGCTGACCTTTGACAATAGATAGCCCTTTTCGATGTACCTGACTAAATTCACCTCTTTTTTCTTTTTCTTTTTTTTTTAAAAAAAATAAGATTATGGTGAATTAGATAGGTATGATTCATCAGGACTCAAGGTTGCTACCAGATTTAACAACATAATGTTGAACCTAACCCTTAGAAGTGCAGGCCATATGTGTTGTGAAATTCCAAAGTAAAATTATCTTACAACTCACTAAAAGAACTTTTAATGAAAAGAACTCAAATTGTCTTACTCTTGACTAGTCATTAGGCTTTTTAGATTTTATATACTTTGTGTGTTTATCATTTCAGCACTAAAGCATAGAAATTAGTTTTTTTTTTCAAGTAAAAATTCGAAAAACTTATTCACAAAATCAAAAATTTCGATTTTTTTTTTTAAATTTTCAATCTCATATCCCCCAACCTAAATCAGACATTGTCCTCAATATTTTTTTTTAATATTGTATTATTTTATTATTATTATTATTATTATTATTATTATTATTATTTTGGACGAAAATATGATGCATATGGAGGATAGAAGTATTTTACCTTAGTTGCATCAGTAATATGAGGACTCCTGCTAAGAAATTGAAAAAAATGCAATAAGAAAAAAAATGCAAAAATGACCTACGAAAATTGGATTGCCTCCCAACAAGCGCTAAGTTTAACGTCTTCAGTCAGACGCAGATCATCCTTAATTATATCATGCCGGGCTCATGTCGAGTTTTCCAAGGAAGAAAATTTGTGGGAGACTGATTGTTGGGCAAGGAGTTGATTGCTTCTATGGCCTTGTCTATATCAAAGTTAAAAATGGGCCAAGTATGTTTTCAGAGGGTCATCTGCCAAAATATAGGGAAGGGTTTTTTCTACAAGATCGTCCAGTTTGTCTATTAGGAAGCACTCAACTTCTTTTGCGGGTTGATCAGAGGCACGAAATATATTTAACTTGACCTTCATATTTCCAAAAGATATATTCATCACCCCAGTTCTACAATTTATACTCGTATTGGCTGTAGCTAAAAAGGGACGACCTAGAATCATAGGGATCTGTTTCTTAAGATTAGGCACAGGTTCCATATCAAGGACGATAAAATCGACTGGAAAATAGAATTTGTCTACCTTGACTAGGACGTCTTCAATTATTCCTCGTGGTATTTTTACAGATCAATCAGCCAATTGAAGAGATACCGAGGTTGGTTTTAACTCACCTAACCCAAGTTTCTCATAAACTGAGTAAGGTAAAAGGTTGACACTTGCTCCTAGATCTAAGAGTGCTCGATCAATTAAATTATTTCCTAAGACACAGGAGATGGTGGGAGCACCAGGATCTTTGAATTTCGGAGGGGTGTTGTGTTGGAGAATAGAACTCACTTGCTCAGTTAGGAAGACCTTTTTAGGCACATGTGTCCTAGATTTTCGCTTTTGGGTATAAAGGTCTTTGAGAAATTTAGCATAGGAGGGAACTTGTCTAATAGCATCAAGAAGCGGGAGGTTGATTTTGACTTGTTTGAAAACCTCCATCATCTCCTCTAGTGAAGTTCCCTTTTTGCTAAAGGGAGAGGGTGAATTAAGAGCTTCAGGAAATGGGGCCTTTGGGATGTGAGTTTTGGCAGAAGGTGGACTAGCTGAAGAAGAAGAAGAAGGTTTTAGATTTTCATTTGACATATTTCTATCTTCTTCTTCACCTTTCTTATTGTTGTCCTCCTCAATCTTATTGTCTACTACACGTCCACTCCTTAGGGTAGTCAAAGCATTGGCTTGTTCATGATGAATTGTATTTAGTTGATTTTCTTGAGCCATGTATTGTCCCCTAGGATTACTTAGTGGTTGGCTTGGAATCTTTCCTTCCTCTCGCTTGTTCAGTGCATTAGCTAGTTGCCCCATTTGGGATTCTAGCTTGGCGATGGATTGCGTGTGAGAGTGCACCAATTGTGTAATAGTTTCCAAACCTTGAAGGGCGGTCAACACTTTCTCCTCAAAGGCTGTGTTTCTTTGGGATGGAGGAGGATTGTGTTGAAATTGAGTCGAGGGACGGTAGGGATGCATATTTTGTGGGGTTTGAAAATTCTGAGGGTTTTGAAAATTTTGGGAGTAGGGTTGGGCAGTATTCGAAGCTTGCTGCTTCCAAGAAAAGTTTGGATGATTTCGCCATCCCGGGTTGTAAGTGGTAGAATATGGATCATTATCCGGTCGGAATTGTGTTTGGGCAGCATTTACTTGTTCTTGCACAAATTCAGGAAATTGAGCTGCGGAAGGGCATTCATGAATAGGATGAGACGGGCTAGAACAAAGAGCACAGACTTGTGCTTGGGGAAAGTTTGGAAGCTGTTCTCTAGACATTAGCTGGTCCAACTTGCGGGATAGTGCATCTACTTTGTCAGATAGACCTATGGACTGGCTAACTTCATATATGGTCCCTTTTCTTTAAGAACTCGGGGGTGCTTGACGAGCGGAGGAGGCATAGTGGAGGGAATTTTCATTAAGGTTTTCAAACATCTGCCATGCCTCATGCTCACTCTTAAGCATGAAAGTTCCCCCACAAGAAGCATCAACCATTTGACGATTTCGTTCAGACAACCCGTCATAAAAGCATTGCACTAACTGCCATTTGGGTATTTGATGATGCGGACATTTTCGGAGTAAATCTCTAAATTTTTCCCAGGTTTCATGAAATTCTTCACCGTTAGATTGGGAGAAGCTTGTGATTGCACGCCTAAATTGGTTCGTTCTTCCTATGGAAAAATATTTTTTCAAAAATTCATGTTGCATTTGAGCCCAAGAGAGAATGGAATTGGCTTCTAATGAATGGAGCCACTGCTTAGCTCTATCCTTAAGGGAAAAAGGAAACAGCCTAAGTTTCAGAGCATTATCAGTGAAGTTCTGAATTTTGACAGTAGTGCAGATCTCAAGAAACTCATCTAAATATTTGTATGGGTCTTCATTGTTGAGTCCATAAAAAGATGGGAGCATTTGTATCACACTAGACTTTATTTCATACTGTACAGCAGCAGTGGTATCAGGTAGTCGAATACAAGATGGAGAGGTATAAATGGAAGGAGTAAAGTACTCCTTTAACAGTTTGGGTTCTTCAGCCATCTCGATAAGTGGTGTAAATCCTATTGTTCTATAGGTGCGGATTTCGGCTCGAAGGGCCCTAATAGAACGCTCTATTTCAGAATCAAAAGGTATTAATTCAGGAGATCTGGAATGACACCCTAGCATACACTAAAACTTTTCTGATCAATCAAGTGCAGTCAAGCATTCATTAAAATAAAACACATCAAATCCTTGTGTTTACCCTAAAATCACTAGACAGCTCCTAACTGGTTTGAAGAGGGCACCTAAGCCTCCAATCCGGTCTAATAACTGAGTTGACCAGGTAAGCTCCCAGGTAAGTGGGGGGGTCACGATGCGTTGCAAAGGTCCCACTTAAAAACCACTTGCCTCGAACAGATGAACTGTCTCCCTTGGGACAAAGCTTGCCTAGACATCAACTGAGCCACAGAGCGAAATTGGTGCAACTTTCGGTGATCTTCGTCCTATTGAGCTCGAATGTCCCTAGGAGCCAACGTCTAATTGATTTTAATTAAAGTGATAGCTATGTACGAATTGGTTCACCTAATTTGGGCAAGAATCTGGTGATGAAATCCAGTTCTTATCTTGTTGGGGTGATTGCCCTTACTATGTGCGGATTAATTGATGTATGTGTATCAAGCATGCATTCACACTTTTACTGAAATTAAAATCAAACAATCACCACAAAATTTCAAGCAAACTGGGAATCAATTTAAACAAGAAAGGTTTAGAGGTTACCAAAGGAAATTTCTCCAGCAAATTTTTTTTTATTTTTAGGCAAACCTCTACAGCATTCCTTTTTCAGCAGTTCCCTTTTTGATCGTCCCAGATTTCCTCTTCGATTCCTGATCAAATAATACCAAAAGAAAAACCAAAAATTAGTAAGAGCGAAGAATGAGATAAGGAAAGTAACAAAAATAGAAAATATTTTTATTTTATTTTAGATATATATATATATTTTGAAAGTTTAATTTATGAAAAGAAAAACAACTATGCTAGCAATCCCCGGCAACGGCGCCAAAAATTGATAGTCAACTTTAAAGACCACGCAATAGCACGTATCTAGTAGGATAGTGATTACGGGTATCGATCCACAGGGATTGGGGTATAGTTGTTTTCTTAAAAAAAAATATTTAAAAGGAAAAGTTTTTGAAGAAAATTAAACTAAGAAATTTAATAAAAAAAATGCAATTAAAATGATATCAGTTTGGGGGAACCTAGGGCAAGGAATTCACCACTAACATCGGAACAAGGGTTATTTATATTTTAATTCGTTCTTGGATTAACATGCAAATTGGCTACAAGCCTTATAAGCATTCAAATAAAATTTCACAAAAGTAATTTAGGAACATCCATCTTCAGTTAGCATGAAATGTCTACCCTAAACTAATGCGGCTGGACACTGCATCTTCCCTAAGCATGGATGATCTTACATTAACTTAGTGATCATGAAAAACAGTTGTATAAACATCATACTTAAAATCACAGAAATTAAATATGGGATGAAATAAAATATTCATTAAGAACAGAATAAAGTTTATACAACTCAAGGAAATAGAAATCAAAAATATAAAATCCGTATCCCTTTGTTAGGGCTGCATCCAGCCCTAGTGAAGAGATCAGCCTTCCATGGTATCGGAGGTAGCAACAACGACGCAGAAGGCCTTCATCATGACTGGGTTCCTCCCTTCTTCGTCTTTCCTCTCAGACTAATCTCAACACGAACTGAATAAAAATCAAACTCCCTTCCTCATATATTTTGTTATTTCCGTGGGGAGTTATTCCCATAATACCCAAAAGTTCTCTCTCCCCTTTTATTCTTGTGGGAACTCAACCTGAGAAGAGCCGAAGAGGAGTGGATCCCCAGCCAAGTTGCTTCCTCTGTTTCACGCCTGGCCTTTTATAGGCTCCAATCTCTCTTTCCTCTTCCTTATTTCGAATCATGGATAAGGATGAACCCTTTGCTGTTGGGATGAAGTTTGGCCTGATTCGCTGGACTGCTGTGGTTCGAATCTTGGATCCGGCTGCTGGGATGCTGATCAAAGGAGAAGATGCGTGAAGCAGGGGAATGACGATCACGGCTGAGAGAAGATGCCGAAAGATGCGTGAGGATAAATCGTGGGGAAGGAAGGCTGGGATCTTGCTGGAGTTGGACGTGAAGCTCGGGATACTGTGAACAGACGCGTGGAAGAAGATTACAAGGCAGGTTTGGATCCGTGAGCTGCTGTCCGTGGGCGATGGAAGAAATCGGCGTTTCTTCAACGCGGAGAGGATCTTGAACGCGGCTGGGACGCGTTGGATTCATCATGGGCGATGAAGGATTTGCTGGACAACTGCGAATGGGAGGGAGTTTGGAACTTATCCGAAGCAGGGGATGTAGGTTGGATGGATCCTTCGGCTGTGGTGTGGAGCTGGGAATCTAGTTGGGATAAGGATTTGTCGGTTTGGGAGGAAGGATTGATCTGTTGGGGTGAGGAGATTGCTGGGATTTTGAATGCGGAAGGGAGAGTGAAATTGAGAATATCTCGGCTGGGAAGAAGTGGTTCCGAAACAGGGGATTGGCTGCAGGAGAAATCTGCAGGGGATTGATCCGGAAGGATGAAGCTGCGGACGTGGAGCAGCATGTAAACGGGATGAAAAGATTTTCGGGAGAGAGGAATGTCGTGTGAGACTTCATTCGTGGACAAATGGGATCAAGCCAAAAGAAGAGGATGCGGTTCATACGGTTGGGAACAGGGAATTCGGATAAAGCTTGGATGATGTTTGAGAGTATCTCGGCTGAGGCTTTGGGATCCGGCTGTAGGTGTTTGAGAAGATCTCGGAGGGAGAGGATGAGGATGCTGGGAAAATGTGGACGTGGGAAGCACAGGAGATTCGGGAAGATGAAGCTAAGGAGGGATGTTTGGATTGCGGAAGACGTGGTCCTGTTCCGCTGAAGCAAGGAGAGTTGGATTTGGTGGAAAATCCGGATGGGGTTGATCCGAAATAATGGCTGGGACATTGAAATGTTGACGCGGAGATTTGGAGGGAAATTGGTTGCTTTGGGATTCGTGCAAATATGATGGTATGCTTTGAGATCTGAGAGACAAATAATTGAAGGGATTTTATTGTTTTTGAGATTAAAATAGGAGAATTGAATCATGTGAAAAAAGAGTTGGAACGAGTGGGAAGAAATTTAGATGAACTTGTGAAGAGTCAGGAATTAATGGGAAGCACTGGGTTCTGGAGAAGAGTTCTTGGAGTCGACTCTGGAGGATGTAAAATTATGAAATGATGCAGTGTTAGTTTAGGCTTTACCTAATTAAGCTTGATTTGACCTGCATACATTAAGCTCAATCAGTAAATAAATAAGTAAAACTCGAATTACTTTTAATAATTTATTAAAATGCAGTGATGAAGGTAACACATTTTTTTAGTTGAATTTACAAAATATGTGAATTAAAATAATAATAAGTGCTATGAATAAGATATTAATTTGTGCATTATTTAGCACTTATCAGATAGTTTGTTGGAGACAATGGAATAACCATCAATAGCATATAGACTTGAAGTGGCAATAGCAAGGATATGTTAATGGGAAAAAGGGCGGAACCTCAAGCATTTAGGGCTTAGAGTTGCTTGAGATATGTATGGTAGGATTGCTTATGGTAATAATGGTTGCACATATGAGGGTTTCAACTAAGCTAGGTACATGATAAGGGTCTTAAAGGGAGGAGTGGTGGTCATAAAAGCAAGAGGCTAGGGCATAGTAGACATGATAACAGTGATGACAAAAGCATTGAATAATTGTTGTTGCATCTTGGCATCTTAGAAGTGGTATCTAATTAGATGGTCGAATTCTGACAATACCCATGAAAGATCATGTCAGAAAAGTAGAAGCATTCAATGAGTTAGTCGATGGTTATCAAGAGCATTTAAGATTTGGGGGAAAAAAGCATGATTATAGGTTTTCGATCAATTCAACAATAGATAAGTCTCCTTAACAAGCTAGTTAAAGAGCAATGTCAAGACATTGGTAGAGAGGGATGCAAGAAATGCTGAACTGACCTGTACCGGCCGGTTCAGCCTGTACCAAACCGGTACCAGCGCTGACCGGTCCGGTTCGGCATTAAAAAATGGATCCGGCTCTTATGGGGCCGGAACTGACCTAAACCGGCCGATACTAGATGCGTACCGGATGGAACCGGACGGTTCTGTCTGGTATAGGTTGGAATTGGTACGAACCGACCGGTTCGCATTGGTTTGCTAAAGCACGCGGGTCGGTTTGCACCGGTTTTCTGGTTCGCATTGGTTTGCCACAGCGCGCCGCCCGCGCGCTGTGGGTAGTGTGCCATTGATTTGGCAATTCATCCCCTTAAAATCCTGATGTTGATGCATTAGAAGTCCGCGGCGCGCTGTGGGCAGTGCGCCATTGATTTGTTAATTCATCCCCTTAAAATCCTGATGTTGATGCATTAGAAGTCAAAGGTTCAATTACTAGTACTAGTGCCCATACTAGTACCTTTTTAGTACAGTATGATTTTGTAGACACATTATACATCTTTTAGTGCCTATATAGTACTAGTGAGGTGTTTTACCATGTATTCGTACCTCAGTTGTAGAAACCTTTTACCTAGGTTAACATATCCACTTTGGAAATTCCCTGAAAACTTGAATCGGCACCAGCTTCCCTAGTGCATCCTTCAAATAAATAAAGGGTATCCTAGTGCATGACTCTTCTGCCATTGCAGGTCTAGGACAGATGTATGTAGCCTTATCCCCACTTGTAGAGTGGCAAGTTCCACGTTTCAAACCTGTGACTTTTAAGTGACAATGGGGCAACCTTATTGTTGGCACCAAGCATGGTCTGCTGAACCGTCCCGTACCGGCCGGTTCAGCACGTACCAGACCGGTTCGGTACGATGGTAGAAAATGGTTCCGACCCTAAAGAGGCCGAACCGAACGGTACGGAGGCGTACTGGTGGGAATCGGACCGGTTCTCACCGGTACAAGCTTGATACCGCCTTGTACTGGTGTGAACCGGACTGGTTTTTATCGGTACGGCTTCAGAGTACCGCGCGCTGGGCAGCCCGGAATGCTGGCACAACGGACAAGTATGCCAATATGGAGGAGGCCATGGCCTCCCATCGCGTATCTACTGGCGGGAGATCTCCCTAAGGAGGCAAGAGGGGGCTTGCGGCGACCCAAGAGCCCTCTTTGGAAGTTTGAAAGGTATAATCCTCTTACTGCTTCGAGGACTTATATCCTTATGGAGATTGATGGTCGAGGCTACCTGCGCCCTTCGCATCGGATGAAGGGCTTGGTGACTAAGAGAGACCAGAAGAAGTATTGCCACTTCATCGGGTTCACGACCATGACACCGAAGATGGCATCGAGCTCAAGGATGAAATTGAGGCACTCATTCGGTGCGAGCAGCTGGACCGGTACGTGTGCACTCGGCAAGACCGGAGAGCGCCCACTTCGGCCTCTGATCCGCCATCCTCGGAGCTGATCGATAATTGTTCGACTACTAGGATCATCAACTCCATCTCCAGCGGTCCTACCGAGGTCCTAGGCACCTCAGGTAGCCGAGCCTCAAGGTCGAGGCTATCCCGAAGAGAGTGCACGGGAGAGAACATCACCTTCTCCAATGCCGACCAAGGGGGACTTCGAACTCATGACCACGCCATAGTTATTTTTCTTACTATTACAAAATACAATGTAAAGAGTGCTTATTGATAATTGAAGCTCGACCGACGTATTATTTTATGATGCTTTCCAAAGAGAGTACTTATTGATAATGGGAGATTGTATGCTGAACAACTTTGGAGAGTCAACACTCATCTGGTCAGTTTCTCGAAAAACTCGGTTCTCATAGGAGTGATCAATCTACCGGTTACTGCAGGACAAGAAACTCCGAAGTAACACTTTGAGGCTAGACTTCCTCGTGGTTTGAGTGCCCTCAGCCTGCAATGCAATCTTGGGCTGATCTTGTCTGAACACTTTTTGAGATGTGGTATCCACCTACCATCTGCTCATGCGATTCTCCATGAGGAGCAGAGGTAGAAATTCGAGGTGACCAAGCAATGGTTCGTCAATGCTACATGGCCACCCTCAAAGGAAAGAAGCCGGTAGAAATCCTACTGATCGAGAGGCTGGACACAAGGGACAAGCTGAAGGAGCAATGAGGATAATGGCCGAAGAGTTGGCGCAGGTCCCTTTTCGAAAAGATGAGCCAGACCGAACTGTCTAGATCAGGTCCAGGCTAAGTGAAGAAAACCGAGCTGAAGTGATCAACTTTCTCCGCACAAACACGTATGTCTGCGCCTGGTCGGCTGCTGACGTGCTAGGCATAAGCCCTGAGGTGATGGCTCACGAGCTCAATGTGGACCCGACTCACCGACCTGTGCGGCAGAAGAAAAGGACTTTGCCGCGGAAAGGCAGCAAATCATAAACTAGGAGATTGACAAGCTTTTGGAGGCCGGCTTTGTTCATGAGGCAAGCTGCCCTGACTGGCTAGCCAATGTACTTGTCAGAAAATCTAATGAAAAGTGGTGAGTCTGCATCGATTACACCGATCTGAATATGGCCTACCTAAAAGACCTTCATGAATGCTTTCTTTGGGTACAACCAAATCCCGATGGCGCCCGAGAATGAGGAGAAGATAGCCTTTCTTACTGACAAAGTCCTCTACTATTACAAGGTAATGCCCTTTGGCTTAAAGAATAAAGGGCCACTTACCAGTGCTTTGTCAACAAAATCTTCAAGGAGCAGATTGGCCGAAATATAAAGGTGTACGTGGACGATATGCTCGTGAAAAGTCGAGCAGTGGAGCAGCACATCGTTAACCTGGAGGATTCTTTTGCGACCCTCAGAAGGTACCAAATGAAGTTCAACCTGACGAAGTGCGTTTGTGGGGTCACCACAAAAAAATTTCTAGGATCTATGGTGATGCAGCGAGGCATTAAGGCAAATTCCGAGAAGATCCGAGCAGTGCAAGAGATGCATCCGCCAAGGAATGTAAAAGAAGTCCAACGCCTGATTGGATGGATTGCCGCATTTGCGATATTCGTCTCCAAATCGGTAGAGCGCTCCCTCTCATTCTTCAAGGCCTTGAAGCACCCGAAAAACTTTCATTGGATCGAGGAGTGTCGAGAGGCCTTCGACCAATTGAAGGAGTACCTTAGCTCATCGTCCCTTACAAAACCACAGGTTGGAGAATCCTCTACTTGTATCTGGCCGTTTCTCCTTCTGCTGCGAGTTTAGTCTTGGTGTCGGAAGAAAAAAGGTGCTAGAAGCCGATCTACTACACGAGCCGAATCCTGCAGAATGTCGAGACCAGATATTCCAAGCTTGAGAAGATATATGCCCTTATCATCTCAGCTCGAAAGCTTCGGCCGTCTTTTCAGGCCCATTCTGTCACAATCCTAATTGACCAGCTAGTCAAGTAGATCTTGCAGAAGCCCGAAAATGTAGGTCGGCTAGCAAAGTGGGCGGTGGAGCTCAGAGAGTTCGACCTGGAGTACCGACCTCGGCTGCCTATCAAGGCGCAGGTGTTAGCAGATTTTCTGGTGGGGTGCGCCATTGCCGACGAAGATTCTGCCGAGCTTTCCAAAAGGAAGACCATAGAGCGGTCGTGGATCCTGCATGTAGATGGGTCAATAGGCCCGGAGGGCAGTGGGGCTGAACTCATACTCACCAGCTCGGACAGAGTAATCACAAAGTATGCTCTGTGGTTCAAGTTCTCAGCCTTAAATAACGAGGCCGAGTATGAAGCGCTCATCACTGAGCTCGAGCTTTCCAAGAAGCTTGGGGTCCAGCAGCTGAAGTTCTTCAGCGAAAGATGCGGCTGACCTCGTCAAGAAGTGCAATCGATGTCAACGACACACAAACATCCAATGACGACTAGCTGTCCCAATGACACCGATCAGTGCCTCTTGGCTATTGGCACAGTGGGAAATTGACATCCACGGACCCTTCGTAATGGCGACAGGGCAGCACAAGTTCCTCTTTGTGGCGTGGACTACACCAAGCGGGCAGAAGCTGAGCCGGTGACTCGGATCACCGAGGCAAATGCTCGGGACTGTCTGGAAGGCCATGCTCTGCAAGTTCGGGTTCTCTCAAATTATCATAGACAACGAGCGTTAATTCGACAATGCCCGATTCAAAGAGTTCTGCTCCGAGCTCGGGATCGACCATCGGTTCACCTCAGTGGCACATCCGCAGACCAATGGGGAAGTCGAGGTGACCAACTGGACTATCTTGCTATGGCTAAAGGGAAGGCTCGATCGAGCAAAAGGGTTGTGGGCCGAAAGAGCTATACAATGTCCTATGGGCATACCGCACAACACATCGGATTTTCACCGGAGAAACGCCCTTCAAGCTCGCCTTTGGAATGGAGGCGATGATCCTACTGGAGATCGGGCTTCCATCACTCTAGGTAAAAAGCTCCAACGATTAGACGAATTTAGGTCGGCTCTGGGCTAATCTCGATCTGCTGGAAGAAACCAGAGAGCAAGCTCAAGTCCGCCTAGCAATGTACTAGAGGAAAGCTACTCGGTACTACAACTCCAGAATCAAAGGCAAGCTCTTTCGACCTAGCGACCTCGTCTTAAGGAAAACTGAAGTGTCACAGCTAGGGAAACTTGAGAAGCTGAGCCCAAACTAGGAAGGCCCATACCGCATGATTGAAGCAGTGCGGCTAGGAACATATAGGCTTGAGCACCTTGACGGTGCTCCTATCCCACGAACTTGAAACTCCGACAACCTCTGCATCTATTATCATTAAAGCTCATTGTAGTCCGAACTGATTTTCAATAAAAATTCTCTTATTGTGCGTCTTTCAGATTGGATGACTATGACAGACGTATTCAATTTTGGTACACCCCAGAGGCGCATGGGCCCCAACAAGGGAGATACCCTAGGGGCACCTGGGGCCTCCTCAAGTCGAGCCCACTTGGAATTCCTTTAGGACCATAGTCCAGAGATGCTTCTAGGACCATAGTCCAAAAATGAACAAGCCGAGCCCACTCGGAATTCTTCTAGGACTATAGTCTAGAGATGCCTCTAGGGCCATTGTCCAGAGATGAACAAGCCGAGCCCATTCGAAATTTCTTTAGGACCATAGTCTAGAGATGCCTCTGGGACCATAGTCCAGAGATGAACAAGCTGAGCCCACTTGGAATTTTTTTGGGACCATAGTCCAGATATGAACAAGCCGAGCCCACTCAAAATTCCTTTGGGACTATAGTCCAGGGATTCCTCTGGGACCATAGTCTAGAGATGAACAAGCTGAGCCCACTCGAAATTTTTCTGGAACCATAGTCAAGATAATCAACTAAGGAGGCACCTCGTGCCGACCCTTGACCTCCTTCAATCAAACCCACTCGGAATTTCTCTAGGACCATAGTTCAGAGATGAACAAGACGAGCCTACTCGGAATTTCTCTAGGACCATAGTCTAGAGATGAGCAACTATGGAGACACCCTGGACTGACTTGGGACCTTCTTAAGCCGAGCCCACTCGGAATTCTTTGAGAGCCGAACTCCGGAAAGATTGACAGAAGAGACCAAGACAGGCTAAAGCCCTACAAGGGGAAGAGTTCGGTGCAACGATCTGAACTCAAGCCAAGAAATGAACAAGTAAAGGCTGAAGCCAGGTATTTTGAAAATTTTCTTACATTATCTTTTAGTACATGCATTGACCTCGGCAGAAATCGAGCAAAAAGAGATACAAGAAAAGATCGAAGCTCGGGGCGATGACCTGAGCTCAAGCAATAAAAAACAAACAACAAGAACAAAAGCCGAAGTCATGTACTTTGGAAAATTCTTTACTTTCATTAGTTTTAAATTTTTACACTTACCTCAGTGGAGGCCAAACAAAAAAAAGAGTACATGCTCGGTTTACCCGAGCGAAAAGAAAAACAAGCAAAAAGATGAAAAGGCAAGACTTCAATCCTTGCCTTCCCCCCCTTCGCCGCTGCCGAGGCCGCCATCGCCATCACTTGCCGAGGTATCTAGTTTCATTCGGTTGAAAAAAAAGTTTCCAACCCAATCTTGCAAGATGCAGATCTTTGTGAAGACCTTCGCCAGCAAGACCATTACCCTGGAGGTCGACTGTTTCCGAGAGGTTACTGAACAATATATTCAATGCTTATCACATCTAACTGTTTGGATTGGCTAATGACTTGCTCAATATATTCAATGATCCATGGATGATGTCACAAAGGGCTTAGGATTAAGTTCACTTGAGAGGCAAGGTTAGATTTTATAGCCTATGTTGCATGGACATGGATGTGAAATTTGGATTCTGACACATATAATTGTCTGACACAGTATGATAAGGAAAGGACATTTGGAGACATGTAGGAAAAATGATATTGTTAACTGAAATCTTTTTGTTTTTAAAATAGTATAAATGAAAAATTATATTTATTTTAAATTAGTATAAATGAAAAGATTGAAAATTTGATTTGTTGAAGTCTTTCAGTATGCAAATTTCTCATGCAAACTCCAAAATTAGTTTAAGGATGTAATCATGCAAGAAACATCACATTTTGCAAAGTTTCTTGACACCGAATTCCTCTAAAAAGAGCAATTGCCCACTTTTAACATCATCATGATGGGTCTAATTTATCATTTGAATATTCCAACTCTCGATCAATCTAAAGCCACAAAAAATCATTTGAATACTCCCACTCACCATCAATCTGAAGCTACAAATATAAAATAAGTATCTAGGTGTCTAAATGTGTCTGACTCAGTATGTATCAGAGACAAATTCTTTGAGCTGGATGCAAGTGCCCAGGTAACACAAGCTATAGCATGAACCTTGGTGGAGGCTTTTGTGCATAGTCAAAACATACAAATGTAAAAGGTTGTCGTCATGGTGAGAATACCAGATACAACCCATAGTAAGATACAATGTAAAGCACTGCACAAAATAGTATGACCTCTGTGCAACTACATTCTTCTACTAGTTTTTTTTATAGAATAGTTCCTCCTAAGTATGAAAACATGGCCTTTTTCTGTTTTGTCTGAATTTGGACAAAATTTTATTTCGTCCATTTCTTTTAATAGAACTCAATTCCATTTTTTCATTATTGTAATCTCCAAACTAGACTGTGGAATGGAAATCCATTTTTAAGAAAATTTCCTCCTTGTTGTGACTCTAAATGAATTTATGTTTTTGTGCATAACAAGCATGGATAATGTTGGAGCAAGATATGGAAGGTCAAACTGGCACTATTGAAAAGGTTTTTGAAAAAGAAAAAATTCACTTTATTTTCACGTTTGAAAAAGGGTTCCCTTTGTTTCACAGATATAAGCCATTTTGGACTTTACGACACCATCATGCCTCTGCCCTTGGATGAAGGCACGTGTTTATTTTAGTCAATGCAAGCAATTGTTAATGGATGCACATGTTATACAAGTTGATGTACACTTAAAACCATACCTATAAGTATTTTAAAAGGAAGGGTCTACTGGTCCCGTAAAATTCAAATCTAGATGTTCCTACAGAAAAAAAAATGTGGTTGTTTTCTGCAAATTTAATAATCAAATGGATTCTTTATGTAATCTAGCTTATTGGTCATGAAATACATTTTGTGTTTTCTTTTGTTGAGATGGATGCTGCTGACTGTAGTATCATAGCGTGCCATGTGTAGAGAGACCCAACCTTGCCATTGTTTTCCTTGACAATTTTGTGATAATACAGAATTAGAGATTCTACGCATAGCATAAGAGTGCAATGTTCTCAATCTTAGGAATGTATTTAATGCACGTGTCAAATATGTGATCCCCTAATGCTATACACCTTCCTTGACAAGTATCTCAGTCATACGATCCTGGTGTACCTATAGTGCTGGAGAGCATATTAAACATTAATCTGTCAATTCCTCTAAATTATTTATTTGACTCCTTTGGTGGAAAAATCTTAATTATACAAGTAAGTGCATTACTAAGATTTAGTTTAGTCAAGCTGGCAGTTGATCAATTGATCAGCTAATGATGATTGCTTCATCTAAAGCTCGTTTCTTTTCTTGATAAACCAGGGAATGCGAGATCCACTCTCCAAATCCAAGTTATTCTTGTCCATGCTCAGAGAGCATTGCATCAGGGTCACAATCAGTGAACTGGATGCAGGTAACTGATTCAGGCTTTCTGATGTAAAATATAATGCTATTATTGTTTAGTTCTTGTACATGTTATGCATTTTATTCAGTGCATATGGTTGATGGTCCATCTGATGCACTGCACTGAAATATGATTTTAAAAAGCTGAAACATCATTGGAGGTCAAGATATATATGCATGGGTCTTGGCACATTTGCTCCTTGTCACCTTATTCATTGTTCATGCTGTTGATGTTCTTTCAGGTCATTGCCCGCATGATGAGCTGCCAGCGGAAGTTAATTCAATCCTAAGTGAATGGATGAGTACAGCTGAAAGTTTCACAAATACAGTTGAAGGAGCTAAATCATTTTAATGTAGCTTGAGCTTTTATTAGACATTGCCTGACATATTTCATTTCCTGAAAAGGTGATTGGCCACTGATAGGTATTTCATAAGGTGTTCACTACATGACACAACATTAATAATTAATGAAAAAATTCAGTTGCCGAAAATTTTGTGCTGCAACTGCCTCCAAGGTATGCTGCCCCTCCTTTTTCACTGCTTGGACAATAAATTCAGCTCAATACCTTTAGCAACTGTCAGGAAGTTTGACATTAATTTTATCTCTTGATATTTTTATTTGGTGAATGATTTCCTTGTAGTTGTTGCTTCTTATTTGTTTGTTTTACATTGGGGTTAATCACAGCTTCTTTTTGAGGCTGGACATGAGGTATCTTCATAAATGGATGTGGACTGTAGCTCCCTTTTAGTAGTTTCTTAGAGGCTATTCATCGTTGGAACTTCTATCTGCTTAAGGAGTTCGAATCCTACTTTACATCCTTTTTCACTTGTGTACTTATTTATTATAATAGAATAACAGAGTAATCCACTACAGACCATCTGATTAAGGGCATAACTGGGGCGAGTCTCTGTGGTATGGTTAATAAAAGACTTACATAAGAGTGAAAAGCTTACTGGATTATTTCTGCATGAGGATGCTTCAGTGCGAATGCTCTAATTTCGTGCGACGTGTGAGGACTTCTTTCAAACAGTTGGTGGGTAAGGAGAATGCGTGATCGCAGGCCGGGAAAGATGAAGGAAATGACCATAGGATCAAAGATTGGCGAGGAGCGACCATCCTCGGGGGTGACTGTGACCAACCCATTGTGGGCGGAGGTGGCGAAGGGGTCTTCTTGGCAGGCGGCATGGACCAATCTCCAGATCTTGGACAAGGAACTGGTGGCTCTACAGAGGCACTTCACTAAAGTCCCTATCCCTGAGCTGCTCTCGAAGAGAGTGGCAAAGGCTAGGGAAGCTTGGATGTTCGTGGCAGTGGTTCTGCAAAGCTTAAGGAGGCAAGCCTCAGCGGAGGGGGTCACCTGAGAGATGCGCCTGAAGGGGAAGCTCGACTATCAGGTCGAGGCCTTCCCGATGGCAGAGTAGTACCACACCCTCCACTTCAAGTGTGAGGCGGACTAGGAAGCAGCGGTGAACGGGCCATGGTTGGTTGCTGGCGAGCTTCTCGACATGGAGAGGTGGCAGCCAGACTTCGTCCTTCGGCTCAAAGAGGTGAACTGGGTGGCGGCATGGCTTCGACTCCCATGGCTCTTGCTCGAGTACTTGGAGGAGTCTTGGAGATTGCAGCTACAATGGGTTGGCCAATCACGATTGATGGCTTCACCGATCAACTCCGAAAATTAGGCTACGCGAGGGTGAAGATGGAGCTAGATGCTAGATCCCCTATCAGGCCCGGAGTCTTCATTAAGGGGCTAGCGGAGAAATTTTGGCAGCCTTTCATCCATGAAAACCTGCCAGCTTTTTGCTATAAGTTCGCTTGGATCAGCCATGGGGAGGGCGCTTGCCGCTTCACTTCCCCGACACCGGCTGGGGCGGAGGGAGTGGGGGTTCGGACAACACCGGAGCCCATGGTGATGGAGGCTGCCTTGGAGGCCTCGGGATAGCCAGCCAGGGAGGGTAGCCACCCGATCTTAGGACCGTGGTTAGCCACCAACAGTATCTGGTTGCCCAAGGATGCCAAGGAGTGGAGTTTGCCGAGGAGGACCACCGGGATGCCGGCCGAGTCTGCAGCAGGGCCGACTTCCACGTAGTTGGGGCCGAGTGCATATGGGGTAAGGCAGAACTTACTGGAGTCTCCGCTGGATCTGGAGGGCTGGCAGAAGCCAGCCAAAGTCACTCGAAGGAGATCGCCGGGGAGGGATGGCTCAGTCGGCGACTTGGGAGCTTCAGGAGCAATTGGGGCGAAGGCGGGTCAACTCCGACTGGGCACCGAGTCAAGCTTCGGGTTGGGCTGCATGGTGGGCCAAGCCCACCGTGGTGGTCGGCTGGATCGGGCGGAGGAAGCCTAGTTGGAAATGCCGAGGACAGAGCTGGCTTTGGGCCTAGGCTTGTTGAAGAGGGCTAGAAGCCCACCCAGGGTATGCGTGGGAACTAGGCTGGAGAAGGCTGGGTTGGGCTGCTAGAGGCCTGAGGCATCCTCATCTTCTTCTTCGGTGGAGGGGAGTTGGAGGTGGCGAGGTGACCACAGCAGCACGAGGGACCGTAGCCCTTCTCCCTCTAGGATGGTGCTCGCTCGGTTGTCCCGGGCTAGCGATGAAGGCGAGGGGGTAGCTCCGAGAGTGGTGAGGAGCAGCCCGTCGCAGGGGCCTCCGGTGACGGCGCCTCCTTTGGTGGCTGGGGAGGCGGCCCCAACACCAACAAAGAAGGCCTCGGCCGGAGTGGATGCTTCGGAGGAGTTGAGCTGGGTAGGGGGAGTCTTCAGGAAGCCATGCATGTTTTACCGAGATCTTGGGGGTTCTATGTAGTAGAAATCTAAGGGTTGTCAGGCGGTATCGTTGCAACTTGGAGACAAGGGAGTTTTAACCTTGACATATTCAATGTATGCAACCAACAAATAGTCATGGTGATATCTAAAGAAAATGGCACTCCATGGGTTCTAGCTGCAGTGTATGCCAGCATGGACTTTAGGAACAAGAGGGTCCTGTGGGAGGAGACAACCAAGCTGATCCAACAGGAACATCCCATGGTTGTGGCAAGAAAGTTCAACTGCATCGATAGCTCGCAAGAGAAGCTAGGGGGAAGGGCCTTCACCAACAAGAGGGAGGTTAGAAAGTTCCAAGACTTCATCATGGCTAATGGAATGGTCGATTTGGGGTACATTGGTCCTAGATTCACTTGGTGCAACAACAGATAGAGACATGCTAGAGTTTGGGAGAGACTGGAAAGAGCGTTCGCCACTGCTGGATGGGTTCAAGATCACATGGACTACAACATAAGCCATCTGCTTCGGATTGCATTAGACCACTGCTCAATCCTGGTCAATACATCACACTCCTTACTTTACCAGTGTCCTTTTAGATATAAGAAGTTTTTGATATGTTGCCTCCGGTCGTGGGAGATTATTCGGGAGGCATGGTGTGTGCCGATGAGGGGGGATGTTTTGTGTAGGGTGTCCCGCAAATTGGAAATGACCAAGTGGCTGTTGCGGTGGTGGAATCGGTTAGAGGTAGGGAACATTTTCAGCAGGCTATAGGAGGTTGAAGCTACAATTGCAAAACTACAATCTCAAGAGGAGTAGAGAGGGGGCTTGACGGCAGAGGAGCTGGGGGAGCTCAGAACTCATTTATCCCTTTATGACTCGCTCCTTCGACAACAAGAGATCCTATGGAGGCAGAAGTCGTAGATTCAGTGGATCTTGGAGAAAGACTAGAACACTAGATTTTTCCACTAGACGGTGATTATTCGAAGGTAGAGGAACAAAATTAGAGCCATCAGAGGGTCGGATGGTTAGAAGACGGAGGAGCCAGATGACATTAGTGGGTGCTGGAGCAGTTCTGCAGGTCCAGATGGACGAATTAGGTTGGCAGTGAGAGCCCGCCCATGATGCCGGTGCCATCGGTCACAATGCTGCCCTGGTCAGGCTGGTGTCAACGGAGGAAATCTAGAGGCATTTTGGTTTTCAGTTGAGGACAAGGCCCCAGGACCAGATGATTTTTCCTCAACATTTTTCAAGAGATATTAGGTTGTGGTTAGACAGGATGTAGTAGAGGCCATCTAGCAGTTCTTCAGCACAACGGTGATGCCTGAGGATTGGAAGAGGACCTTCGTTACCTTGATCCTAAAGAAATCAAATACCACGGAGTCGGGCTACTACCATCCGATCAGTCTTTGCACCACCTTGTACAAGCCTATGACGAAGATCCTGGTGGCCAGATTGAGGAGCATTTTGTCGAGGATTATTAGTTTGGAGTAGAGAGCCTTTGTGGGAGGTCGGATCATCATTGACAATGTTCTTAGTGCTCAGGAGTTCATGTTTGATCTCCGGAGAGCCTCGAGTCAGAGTAACTTGATGGGGATCAAGCTAGATATGAAGAGGGCCTATGATAGGATGAGTTGGGGCTTCCTGAGGCCATCACTAGTGAGCTTTGGATTTCATGAGAGGTGGATTGATTGGGTGATGGGGTGAATCAGGACTCCTTCCTTCGCCATCATAGTGAACGACACAGGCACGCCTACGCAGTTTTTTGTGTCTTTGGTAGGGCTATGCTAGGGATGCCCGCTATCTCCACTACATTTCATCATGTGCGTGGATTTGCTGTCTAGAGCCCTTCGGCGGGCTACCGAGACCCAGGTTCTACAGGCCTATAGGCCGGGGCCAAAATTTCATTCAGATCTCGCACCTGCTATTTGCAGATGATTGTTTGCTTCTAGCTCCGGTGACAAGGCAGACGATATTGGTCATTCAGAGGATCTTCGAGGATTATTGTGCAGCCTTCGGCCAACGGGTCAATCTGGCCAAGTCAGCTATTTGTTTTATTCCATGGACCAAGTCTCAGGTGAAGACCTACATTAAGCAGATTTTGGAAGTGGGTGAGCAGGAGGGTACACTAAAATATTTGGAGGTATCTATCACTAGTCGCCGCCTTCGATGCAAGGACTGCTCCTCTATTGAGCAGAGCATTAGACACAGGCTTGAGGGGTGGCAGATGGATGCTCTCTCTATGATAGGCAGGGTGACATTGGTGTGGGCGGTCCTCAACTCGATTCCGGTATACCTGCTATCGAACACCATCATGTCGTTGGCACCTTTGAGGTCTTTGGAGCAAACTCCATCTAGGCAGGAGGGAGGGCAGAGGTGGCATCCACTTGGTGGCATGGGAGGTAATTTGTCAGCTGGTCAGGTTTGGTGGGTTGGGTGTGCACTTTTTGGAAGTGAGAAGAGAGATCCTGGCGGCGAGACATGCAGCCAGGTATATTCTGGAACTAGACAGCCCGTGGAGTGCCCTTATGAGGGGCAAGTATGGTGCACACATTGCGGCGGCTAACTTCCGGGCAGGGCACCATTGCTCCTTCATTTGGAAGGAGATTTGTGCCTATGCTCCGACGGTGCTCTCTGCGATCAGGTGGTTCATTGGCGATGGACATACGATGTGTTGGAGGACTCTTGGGTGATCGAGCCGCCGTTGGGTCGGATGCCGGCAATGGTTGATTCTATGAGGCTGGCCGGTTGCAGAGTCAGTGATCTGATCTCCAAGAGTGGGTAGATGGAATGAAGTGCTTATCTGGGACACATCTGGGGAGTAGTTGGCTGAGAGGGTTCTGACACTTTCGATTCCTGTGGGGAGACGACGGACAGACTAGTTGGGACTTCGACAAGGCGGGCGAAGATACGTGCCAAGGACTTGTAGGTACTGATGGGAGGGGAGACAACCTAATAGATCGATGGTGGGTGGATTTGCAAGATGTGTATGCACCCTCGCGTAGTCTTGTTCATCTGAAAGGTGGCGGGGCTTTGTGATTAGGGATCACAACTCCAGACTAATTTTCGCGGGAGGGCGTCGCACCTGTGACATGACAGCCATTGGGGCGGAGCTCAGGGCAGATTGGGAGGGCATCACCTTCGCGAGGCGTATTCTAGGGGTTGACAATATTTTTCTGGAAGGAGACTTAGTGACGATGGTCGAGTGGATTCGGGATGAGGAGTGAAAGGGAGATGGCCACCCACTGCTCAAGAATATCTATAGGATAGCGAGAGACTGTAACTCATTTCAGGTTGCTCATGTATATCAAAAAGCAAAAAAGGCGATAAATTGGGTCGCCTCCTTTGCTGCTTACCACTCGGAAGAGATTCTTTGGACATGTTTTGTAGCCGCCCCTCCACTCTTGTGTCATCTCCTTTTTTTCGACTCTATTAGTTGCACTTACACTAGAGCAGTGTGAGAAGCCGTTGTACTTATAAAAAAAAGAAGAAAAAAAAGAGATATGACGAATGAGGTGGCATGGAAAAAGCTAAACACTTCACAATTCATCTTCCAATAGTGCTAGCAGTCATGCATGACTTCAGTCTGCTGCCTTTCTGATGTCATGGCAGTATAACAGTTTCCTTGGGTGAGGGATCATACAGGAACAATAGTGGATGAAATGGCTTCACAATTCATGAGCAATGCTAAAAGCGAGAACAGATAGCATGTACATAAAAAATTCATTCATTGTTTAAAAGCCCATTAATAGTAGTGAATTAATTGTCTGCTGTGATGAATGACGAGTCCATATTTAAGCATTTAGGCTGAGAAAAGGTGCATTAGTAGACTCTTTTTGGAATAGTGATTCCACAAGTTATTCTTGTTTTTATTTAGCAATCTCGGGAGTAACTTTAGACTGCATTTTTTTTTCTGTCCAAAGAAGGAAAGAGGTAAATAAATGGGAAGTTTATGGCAGGAAGAAATTATGCCAGAAAACTTATTCTGGCTGTTCCTTATTCCTGTTTGGCCGGCACAAAATTTATTCGAAGAACCAACCGCTGCCTTAATATCATGTAAGAAATGTTTCTAGAATAACATCTGATGATGAAGGATCCAAATTAGAGAAAAGTGCCTTTTGTTGAAAGGCTTATCTAAATCTCAAATGCAAAATCATTCCAAAGGACAAGAATAGTGCCTTTTATTTGGTATGTATAATACTAGCATCATAAAAATTCAACGAAGAGTACAAAAGTTCAATGCGTTTTCCTCTGGAAATTTATTAATCCAGAGTGCCAATAAATAACTAGAAGCCCCACACCAAGCAGCCACGGAAATATCCCTGAAACTGTTAAAGCTGGGTAAATATTCCGTTCAATCACTGACATGGCAGGCTCCTATTTCACCGCTGAAATGGTGGTTATATTGTCTGCTCAGTTTGAGAGAAGTCATAACCAAGCACATCTTTGTTTCTAATTAATCTATTCAACATCTGTTTTTCTAATTAATATATTCAACATCCACTTGAGCAATTTTCCTAGATTAAGATAAACAAATCGGCTAAGGCTCAATTTGGTAGAGCTGTTGGCAGTAGAGCTTTTTGAACTAGTACTTTTATATAAAACTATTTTCTTTTTTTTGTAACTATATTTCTAAAGTACTGTAGAATTTTAATATATATTTGATAAATAAACTAAAAAAGTACTTTGGTATAACAAAATGATCATAAAAAATATTGCATAATATTATACAACAGGACATAATGAGATATAATATGTATTAATATATAAATATATGATATAGTATAATATTACTATAATGTAATATAATATTATTATAATATAGTAATTGATGAGAGGCAACATGGATCGTCCTATTCCAGTGTGGAGCCACCCAATTCTGGCCAAGCATATTTCAGAGCTGAGCAGGCCAGACTTCGGTCCCGCTAAGAGCCAGGTCGACCTCGGACCCCGTCGAAGGCCAAGCTAACCCGTCCGAGGTCAGCGTGGAGCCTCCCTGTTCCGTCCGAGCCGACCTCAGACCTCGCTGAAGGCCGAGCCGACCCTGGCACGAGGCCGAGGCGACCTCAGCCCTTTCAACCTTGATCTTCGTGATTTACGTCGCCTCCAGCTAACGGCCAGCTGATCACAGCTCGGCCCGAGACTACAAGTAACGGCCGAGACTCCCACCTTATAAAAAGGGGATAGAGAAAGGCCCTTCGTAAGCTATTAAGAGCGATGGTAAGCCACACTTGTCAAGAGCCATACCCTGTCACACCTACCAAGGGCCATGCCCTGCTACACCAGCCAACACTACGCCGTGCACAAGGACTGCCCAAACCGTGTGCCTCAAGCGAGCCCTGGCCTTGGCTGCACGCCACCTGGCCAAGACCATCTCCTTCCATGACGAGGATGGACCATATCTCAGTCACCTGGGCACCCTTGTGAGGACTATAAATAAGCCATATCAAAAACACTCAGAGACTTTTCTCAGAAAAATGCTGGATCAACCCAAACTTAGTCATCGGAGGGCTTTCGCTGGAATCTCCGGTCAAGGCTTTGTGCAAGTACCCCAGAGCGTAGGAGGTGGCCCTCTTTTTCGGGCCAGGTCGGCGTCTTCTCGGCTTTTTCCGGCGTGGTCACCCTCAGGCCAAATTTCAACCCCAACAGTAACATAATATTGTATACTATTGCATAATAATATAATATACTTTGATATTATATAACATAACATATCAATGTATTATGATATAATATAATATAATATAATATAATATTTATAGTATAATGCAATAATAAAGATATAAAATATTATAATTATTATCATTATATATTAATAAATATAAAGGAACATTGTCTGTAATTATAATATTTTATCATGGGTATTTTAGTCCAAAAAGAAAAAAAATTATAAATCAAAATAACTTTTTTTTTGGTAAAAAACGGCTACTCATTCATATAGATCTAATATGAGTACAACCCGCCACGTCCGTAGAAATAAAAGACAACAAAAGAGAAGGAGCGTCTATAGCAGACGTCCACAAAACATCCCCGGAATGCCGGGCCACAAAAGAGGCGACCCAGTCTGCGGCCCCGTTCGCCTCTCTAAACACATGACCAATCTGGAATCTGACCATCATCTGAGCCATCCTCCGAGTCTCCCGAATAAGGGGGTGACCGTCACCGTACCTGTCCACCCCCCGAATCCAATCGATCACCACCACAGAGTCTCCCTCAAGGAACACTCGCTCGGCGCCAAGGACCTGCCTGGCATAGGATAAACCCTCCCAAGCAGCCCGCAGCTCCGTTCCAACAACTGTAATCCCAGGTACTTTTGATGCATGCTAAAAGTACTTTTTCGAAGAAGCTCTATTTTGGAGCTTCTCCTAAGAAGCTATTTTAGCTTTCTGGCAAAACTAAAACTGCTTCCCCTTTTTTTACGAAACACTTCTATTTCATCCAAAAGTACTTTCTGGCCAACCAAAAGCTTTGCTAAATGGGGCTTAAGTGGTTCCCAAGCAGCAAAGGAGGGGGGCATAGCTTATGATCAAGTGAATGCTATGGAGCTTCCATGACATGTGCACGAACAGTACTCTTGCCATGTGATAAGAGAGAATTAGGTAACTCGTAAGATTTGTTACAATACATATGCATTGGTCGATTATAAAATTATAAAATCTGCAACTGTAAGCTCCATGAACCTTCGAGGCATGCATGATCAAATATTCAACCTTTCACTGTCTCGACCCGTTCTCCACAAATAACTTGCCTAGATCATGGTTGTCTCTCTCCTATCTAGACGTTGAGCTAAGTTGTCTTTTTCCCAAAAAAGTAATTTTAAGTTAAAACTTCGAAACTGTCTAAGAAAGAAGTAAAAATTAAAAATTTATCATGCTTTATTGATTTAGTTATTGATGGGAGGCGAAATGGATTGTCCTATTCTGGCATGGAGTCACCTAATTCCGGCCGAGCAAACCCCAGAGCCGAGCAGACCGAAGAGGCAGACCTCGGCCCCACCGAGAGCCTGGCAGACCACGGCCCGCCAAGAGCTGACCTCGGCCCCGCCAAGAGCCAGGCAGACCTCGGCCCCGCCAAGAGCCGACGTCGGCCCCCGCCAAGAGCCGACGTCGGTCCTCGCCAAGAGACAGGCTGACCTCGGCCCCGCCAAGAGACAAGCGAACCTCGGCCCCGCCTAGAGCCGGGCCAACCTCAGCTCGCCAAAGGCCGAACCGACCTCTACTAGAGGCTAGGCCGACCTCAGCCCACCAAAGGCTAGAGCCGATCTCGCCAAGCGCACATCGCAGCCTCCAAGCTTGCCCGACCTTGGCCGTGGCCATACCTGGCCATGCCATGATGCGCCAACCAAGGGCCACACCCTGCCACACCTGTCAAGGGTCATAACCTGCCACACCTGTCAAGGGTCATACCCTGCCACACCTGTCAAGGGTCACACCCCGCCGCACCCGCTGACATGCTATCTCCAACTATTGGCCCGTTGAACACATCTCAGCCCGAGATTTTAGGTAACATCCATCATCCTCACCCCATAAAAAGGGGATGGGGAAGGCCCTCAGTAAGCTTTACAAGCCTTTACAAGCTTCTACAAGCTATTATAAGCTATTTTAAGCTACAAGAGGCCATCCAAGGTACTCAGATACTTCTCCAAAAGCCCAGCTAACTTAGCCATCGGAGGGCCTTCGCCGGAATTTTCGGCCAAGGCTTTGTGCAGGTACCTGTTAGCATCTCTCATATGCCATGAAAATTTCGAAATAATTTTCAGATTGCAGCGGAAAAACATATGCGGGATCCGTTCATCGCATGAACGTATTTTAAAACCTTTCGTTTGTAGATAGATTAGAATTAAATTATTTTAAACCATTTTAAAATCATTAAGAAGATCAGATCTTCACCTTGTGCGGGTAGATGGTCTCCGCAAATCTGATTTACGTGGTATTTGATCAAGGCTCAGTGGAAGCCGCACACGCGTCCGGCCTCTACAGGTATCCACACGAAATAATGATTCGATCGAAGCCTTTGGATCTCCCTGGGGTGCTAGCTCCCTTGCAGAGAAGGCTATTGATGGCTGAAGTCCTCTCCTTTGAATCAACCTTTGATTGGCTTGAGAGGAGGAAGAAGAAGGAAATGCCAAGGAAGAAGAAACAAAGGCTCTTCGCAGCCTTTTACTTTCCCTTGCGCTAGAACTAAAAGAAGAAGAGAAAGGAGATGACGCCACCTTTATTTTCTTTCCTTGCTCTTGTGGCTGAATGGAGGAATGGGAGATGGTTCCTTGCTGCCAAAAATCCCAAGAAAAATCATGAAAAATTCGTAGCCCCTTTGAACCCCTCTTTTATGGTGTGTGGATAGAGATGAGCTCCTAAATTTTAGGAGCTCATCTTTATCCCTTTGTGAATTCAAATTAGGAGGGGGGTGGCCCCTCCTTTTTTCCTTCACGCCACCAGCCAAGGGAGGGGTGTAGGCCCCTCCCTCTTCTTCCATTTGGTTAGCCCCACTTAATCAAATTAAGTGGGGATTGGTTAGGACTAGTTCTAGGTCCAATCCTATTCAAAATAGGACTAAGTGCACCCAATTTAATTCCTCCAAATCCTAATCCAATTAGATTTTAATTGAACTATGACTCAATTGAACTCTTCAATCCTAATCCAATTAGGAGTCATTTAATTAATTAGATTAAAATTAAAATTAATTAGGACTTAAGAAAATCCTAATCTAATTAGGACTTATTCAAATTTCAGCCCTAAGATAATTAGGACTTTAGAAATCCTATTCCAAGTAGGACTCTAATTTAATTTGAAATCCTAATCCAATTAGGACTTCATGAATCCCACTCCAAGTAGGACTCATGATCAAGTCCAATGAATTAAATCCAATTAATTAAATTAAATTGTAATCCGATTGCAATTATTCCTTCTTCTAACCACTAACTCTTAGCGGGTTATCCATTTATCAATCTAATTGATTATTTGTGATTCCTAATCACATTCAACCATCGGATCGGTCAATACCTCTAATGTGTGTGACCCCATAGGTTCTATTCTGACTGGTAGTGAGATATATTGCGATCTCTATCACAATATCATTGAAAACTCCTTTTAATGGGTTGAAACATTTTCAACTCAACTCACCTGGAATTATCGACCATCAAGATGATCCCTGTGAGTCTCACCATCCAACAGTGACACCTAGTAGTATGTAGTGGCTATCCAGCAGAATAGAATGATGAACCTCTAGGTGCAGTTTTCGTATGATATAGTCCTTCTATCATGGATCCCTACAGACAGGAGGTTATGGATAACTCGTCAAACCCCGTCGTCTGTCATATGTCTAGATTTATTCGACTTGAGTTCGAGAGTAGAAAACTTTTTTCCACTATGTATTCTGCCCTGGCTAAGGTCTTAGAACTCAGTCTAATAAATCACATAGGATCACTCCTCTTCTATCAAGGTCGATAGATTTCATATAGGTGCATACCCTACTCCTACAGTGAACCTACTGCAGCTAATCTACACTATAAGGACTCAAATGACTAGAGACCATGTATATGTGCAGTCAAACTACAATAACCTCACTGTGAATAGCCGAAGCACCGTAGATCAAAGGACCAGTCATACTACTGCAACATCAAGCAAGCATTGACGAGTGGATAGACATCCAAGTGATTTCTTGTCTTGGTCACGCTCAGTACCCTTGTTCTCTAATAAGCACCTGCACTATCACTTCAGTGTCCCTACACTGTGGACTCGAGTCTCGTCCATCCACAAGGAAAGCGATCTGTGCACTGATCGGATCGATCACCGTCCTCGTGATGATCCATTGATCAGGAGCATTTAGAAATTAATCACCAATGATACATGACTCAAATTCTCAACTCTTGAGAGTATGCATCATTATCTTATTAATTTCTTGGACCATTCATAGACACATAAACAATATAAATGAAAAGATTGCCTATTTATTATTCAATAATAATAAAGTCAAGTACAAATCTATGTCCCAGAAATAATAATATGTCCGCCATATTGGCTTCTAGGGCATATATCTAACAATCTCTCACTTGCACTAAAGCCAATCAGACATATATCTAAGTTCCATCTTCTCAAGGTGGGCTTCAGTCTTCTGCTGACTTTGCTGCTTAGTGAGCGGGTCCACCACGTTGTCCGTGGAGTCTACTCTCTGTACCTCGACATATTTCTTCTCGAGGTAATCGCGTATGAGGTGAAAGCGCCGCTCTATATGCTTGGACTTTTGATGAGACCTTGGCTCCTTAGCAAGAGCTATGGCGCCATTATTATCGCAGTAGAGTGGGATGGCATCTGATGGCATTACATCTAGCTCTGCAATGAATTTCTTGAACCAGAAGGCTTCCTTTGTAGCTTCAAAGGCGGCGATATACTCAGCTTCCATGGTAGAATCAGCAATGATCGGTTGTTTGGAACTTTTCCAATTTACCGTACCACCATTGCACAAGAACACATATCCAGATGTAGACTTTCTATCATCAATATCAGTCATGAAGTCTGAATCTGTGTATCTTTCTACCTTTAACTCTGATGCTCCCCCAAAGACCAAGAACAAATCTTTAGTTCTTCTTAAGTACTTAAGAATGTTCTTCACAGCTGTCCAGTGCTCTTCGCCTGGATTCGACTGATATCTGCTAGTGATACTCACAGCTAGGGCTATATCAGGTCGTGTACACAGCATGGCATACATGAGGCTTCCTATTGTAGAAGCATAAGGAATCCTGCTCATGCGTTGAATCTCTTCAGATGTGTTGGGGCACATCTTCTTGGAGAGATGAATCCCATGCCTAAGGGGTAATAGATCCCTTTTGGAGTTTTCCATGCTGAACCTTTTCAGCACCTCCTCTATGTACATCTTCTGTGATAGGCCAAGCAACCTCTTAGATCTATCTCTATAGATCTTAATCCCTAAAATGTAGGATGCTTCCCCAAGGTCTTTCATGGAGAACTCTTTTGACAACCAGACCTTAACCGAGGTTAGCATGGGAACATCATTCCCAATCAAGAGGATGTCATCCACGTACAGTATAAGGAACACGACAGCACTCCCACTAACCTTCTTGTAAACACACGGTTCCTCTTCGTTCTTGATGAAATCAAATGATTTGATCGCATCATTGAAACGAGTGTTCCAACTCCGAGATGCTTGCTTTAGTCCATAGATGGACCTTTGCAGCTTGCAGACCTTGTGATCTCCATCACTAAAAGTGAAACCCAAAGGCTGCTCTATATAGATATCTTCATCAAGATATCCATTCAGAAAAGCAGTTTTCACATCCATCTGCCATATTTTATAATCATGAAATGTTGCAATGGCAAGCAATGTTCGAATAGATTTCAGCATGGCTACAAGTGAAAAGGTCTCCTGATAGTCAATGCCTTCGCGCTGACTATACCCTTTTGCCACTAGCCTTACTTTATAGGTCTCTACCTTTCCATCCGAACCTATTTTCCTTTTGTAGATCCATTTGCATCCAATAGTTACTATACCTTCTGGTGGATCTACTAAGGTCTAGATTTGGTTGGAATACATGGAGTCTATCTCTGACTTCATGGCTTCCAGCCATTTCTCGGAATCGATATCAGATATTGCCTCGTTATAGATATTGGGATCCTGTACATGTTCTCTATCTCCCATGAGGAACATTTTCTCGGTGTCCTCTACTAGTATACCTAAGTATCTATCGGGAGGATGGGAGACCCTACTAGATCTACGAGGTGGAGGAGGTACTATGTGTACTGTCTCTGTATGAATAGGTTGTATAGGATCCATAACTCGTTGCTTTTCATAGACTCTCTCTTCAAGCTCAATTTTCCTCCCACTTCCTCTATCAAGGATAGACTGTTTTTTCAGGAAGACGGCATGTCGGCTCACAAATACATTGTGATCCTCTGAGAAGTAAAAATTGTATCCTAATGACTCTTTAGGATATCCTATGAAACGAGCACTTATGGTCCTAGGCTCTAACTTGTCCGCCTATAGTCGCTTGACGTGGGCCGGACATCCCCAAATCTTGAGATGACCAAGACTCGGTTTCTTACCATGCCATATCTCATACGGTGTGGTAGGAACGGATTTAGAGGGAACTTTATTCAATAAGTAAATTGCGGATAATAAGGCATCTCCCCAAAGAAACATAGGTAGATCTGTGAAGCTCATCATGGATCGGACCATATCCAATAGAGTCCGATTTCTCCTTTCTGACACCCCGTTGAGTTAAGGTGTTCCTGGAGGCGTCCATTGTAAGACTATGCCAATCTCCTTGAGATAGACCCGGAATTCCCCACTAAGGTATTCTCCTCCTCGATCTGATCGAAGAACCTTAAGGGTTTTTTCAGTCTGTTTTTCTACTTCATTTCTGAACTCTTTGAACTTTTCAAAAGACTCAGATTTGTATCTCATAAGATACACATACCCATATCGTGAATAGTCATCGGTAAAGTAATGAAGTACGAATAACGACCCCTGGCTGACACATCAAATGGGCCACACACATCAGTGTGTACCAGGATAAGTATTTCAGTGGTCCTCTCCCCATGTCCTACAAAAGGTAATCTAGCTATTTTTCCTTGAAGACAGGACTCACAAACTGGATATGACTCGGAAGTCAATGGACCGAGAAGCCTATCTTTCTCCATTTTGTTCATTCTGTCCTCTCCAATATGGCCAAGCCTGAGGTGCCACAAATACTTCTGGTTTATCTCATCTTTGGATCTTTTAGATTCTATGGCACTCACTACTTGCTCAGACACATTCACTAACACATCAACATGCAAGTGATAGAGACTGTCAATCATGAAACCACGTGCAACTAATTTATTTTTGAAATAAATAGAACAGCAGTCTTTGTCAAAGGTCAAAACATGACCATCCTGTGCTAAACACGAAACAGAAATCAAATTCCTGCTAGCAGCAGGGACATAATAACAGTCTCTAAGCAATAAACTAAATCCAGACGGTAATCACAGAGGATAGGTGCCCACAGCTACAGCAGCAACTCTTGCCCTGTTGCCAACCCGAAGGGTTACTGCACCTTCCGCCAGCCTCCTACTTTCCTTCAGACCCTGCATAGTAGTGCACAAATGAGCACTAGAACCAGAATCTATAACCCAACTAGAAGTAGAAGAAACCGTAAGGTTAGTTTCAATTATGAGCAAGTCTAACATACCTTCAGAAGGTGTGTCCTTTTTGTTTTTCAGGCTCTCGAGGTATGAAGGGCAGTTCCTTTTCCAGTGGCCGTTGACGTTGCAGTGGAAACATTTTCCTTTGTCATCAGCCTTTTTCTTGTGAACTTCCTTCTTAGGCTTCTTGTCTTTCTTTTGCTTCTTAGCAGGCTTCTTTTTCTTCCAAGTAGACTTTCTCTTGGAACCAGAAGTCAGCTCAGCAGCTAGAACAGAGCCCCCTTCAGCAGTTACCAACATATTCAACAATTCAGTCTTAGTGCATTCAATCTTATTCATATGGTAGTTTACTATAAACTGCCCAAATGAATCAGGAAGGAATTGCAGGATCAGATCTATCTGCAGTTCCTTATGCATGGACATACCGAGCTTCTCAAGCTCCTCGAGGTCCTTGATCATAGTCAGACAATGATCATGGACAGTGTGGAGTGATTGATTATAACCCTATTTGATTTTGATGAGCTCAAAGCATTTGAGTATATCTTATGTTTACTAATGAATTCAATCTAGTGTTTCAGTGAAAATTCTTGTATATTTATGGTTAAGTGTCTCTAGATTTGGTTCAAGACATTTTGGATAAGTTAAGAAGTCAATGTGAACCAAAGTCTGAGACTCGAGTCGACTCCGGGAGATTACGAGTCGACTCCAAGCGTATCAGAAGCACTGGCACAGGCTCGAGTCGACTCCTGTACATTACGAGTCGACTCCGACTGAGAACAGACAGACGAACAGAAAGATCCAACTCAAAATCTGTCAACGAGTCGACTCCTGAAGAACGCGAGTCGACTCCGATACTGCCGAGTCGACTCCAGGGTAGTACGAGTCGACTCCAGGGAGTTACAGACAGAAAGACAGAGAAGTTATTTTGGACCCTGAGAGCCGAGTCGACTCCTGAGGAACTCGAGTCGACTCCGATGGTTGGCAGGTCGACTCCAAAGGAAGCGAGAGTCGACTCCCAGTGTGATACAAGGCAAAAGTCAGAGAGCAACTTTCGGACACTGAGAGCCGAGTCGACTCCCGCAAAGTTCGAGTCGACTCCAAGACAGCGCGACCCTAAAAGACAGAAGACGGTATTTTCGTCTCTGAGAGGTGAGTCGACTCCAAGACAGTTCGAGTCGACTCCAAGGCAGCGCAACCCCAAAAAGACAGAAGACTGTTTTTCGGATACTGAGAGCCGAGTCGACTCCAAAACAGTCCGAGTCGACTCCAAGACAGCACGAGCCAAAAGACAGAAGCTCGGGAGTTCGGACTCTGAGCGCCGAGTCGACTCCCAGAATTTTCGAGTCGACTCGAGTGAGCAAAGTTGAAGAATACATCTATGGATTCCTTGGAATGAGCCGACTCCAAAAGTGCCAGGTCAGCTCCAGACTTTGGGGAGTCGACTCCAGGTTAAGTCGAGTCGACTCCCAGTCGAGAAGAGCACTTTAATTCAAATCCGGAACAGTTGCCGAGCCGACTCCAGAAAAGCATGAGTCTACTCCTGCTGCAGCCAAGTCGACTCCAGATCGCGCGAGTCGACTCCGATCCCAACGGAAACATTGTCAGGATGTGCAGAGTGTGCAGAACGGCTAGAAGATTGTGTCTAACGGCTAGTTTCCGTGGGGAATGGCTTAAATAGCCACAGAGAACTGTAGCAAGGTAGAGAAGCGACATTCCATTCAAAGAAAATAAGAAATCTTCATCTACCAAAGGATTTCAAAGGAAAAGAAGGAAGAGGGCCATTAACTCCATTCAACCAACTCTTCCCAGCATTAAAGGAGTCTCCTTCAGTCTTCAAGTCTTCAAGACATTCAAGAGGAGACCCCGAGTTCCAGAAGCCCTCCCTTACATCTTCATAAATTTGTTTGAGGGCTCTTAACTTCTCTCTTATTTATATCGCTGTATATCTGCTTGTTTAGAAGCTTTATTTTTCTGTTTGTGTTTGTTCAAACCGTTTGTTCCTTACTTGATTCAATCAGGGGATTGAATCAAGGGTGTAAAGGTTTGTTGGTGAGCCTAGGTTGAAACCAACGTGTAAGGGTTTGATTGTGAGCCCGGAAAAACAATCGGGTGGTTCTAGTCGGTGAGCCTGGGAAAACCGACCGAGTTCGTTGTGATCTCGCAAAACAACAAGTTAGGTTGTGAGCTTGTAAAACAACCGGCTGTAATCCGAGGGGTTATAGTGAATTCCCAAGTGAGGCTTGGGGAGTGGACGTAGGAGCAAGGGTTAGCTCCGAACCACTATAAATTCCTTGTGTTTGTGATTGCTTAGTTGTCTCTTACCTTCATTTCATTCACTGCACATAGCATCTAATTAATCAACTTGCAAAAAGTATTAATTAGTTATCCACAAACATTTTAATTGTAATAATTATTTTAAAACCCAATTCACCCCCCCTCTTGGGTTGTCTATCTGGGCAACAAGTAGTATCAGAGCCGCAACTCTATTACCCAAAGAGTAAAAGATCAAAATGACAACCCTATTTGGATCTTCTCATATTGAGGGCCAGTCCACCCAAAGACCTCCATTCTTTAATGGATCCGACTACTCATATTGGAAGGCAAGGATGAAAATATTCATCCAAGCACAAGACTATGAGATGTGGACCATCATACTTAATGGACCATACGTCCCATCAATTTTTGTAGAGGGTGTAACTATACCCAAACTTGAAAAGGATTGGGATGACAATGATAGAAGGAAGGCACAACTAAATGCCAAAGCAATGAATGTGCTTTATTGTGCTTTAGATAGAAATGAATTTAATAGAGTCTCTACTTGCAATTCTGCAAAAGAGATTTGGGATAGACTTGAAGTGACCCACGAGGGCACAAATCAAGTAAAAGAATCCAAAATAAATATATTAGTTCATAAGTACGAATTATTTAAAATGGATTCTAATGAAACAATCACTTGCATGTTCACTAGATTTACTGACATTGTCAATGGCCTAAAAAGCCTTGGCAAAAATTATACTAACAGTGAGCTTGTCAGGAAGATTCTTCGTTGTCTACCAAGGTCATGGAAAGCCAAGGTGACGGCAATCCAAGAAGCCAAGGACTTAAACAAGCTGCCACTCGAGGAGCTACTTGGATCCCTCATGACGCATGAGCTAACAATGAAACAACACAATGAAGAAGAGTCCTCTCACAAGAAAAAGGTAATAGCACTAAAATCTGTTTCCACTAACAAAGATTTGTCTTGCAGCAGTAGCAGTGAAGAGGAAGACAATGAGGGAGATGATGATGAGGCTCTCCTTGTAAGAAAATTTCGTAGATTCATCAACCGGAAGAAGTCCTCTCATCAAAGGAGAGGCCCCTCAAGTTCCTATCACAAGGATAAAGGTAAGGAAAGAAAAAATGAGGGGATCGGTTGTTATGAGTGTAAGAAGCCGGGGCACTTCAGAGCTGAGTGTCCTTTGCTGAAGAAGGGGAGCAAGTACAAGAAAAAGAAAGTCCTCGTCTCCACCCTATCGGACTCCGACACATCATCTTATCATCGGATGAGGAACAAGAAGAAAAGGCCAACCTTTGTTTTATGGCTAACGACAATGAGGTAACATCCGGAACACATTTAGACTTTACTTTCGATGAATTATATGATGCCTTCAATGAATTAATGGACGAGTATAAGACAATAAACCTTAAAAATAAAGAATTAAAACTAACTAACCAAACTCACCTCCGTAAGTATGATACATTAGTTAAGGATAAAGATGTTATTATTAAAGAAAATTCAGAACTTAAGACAAGCAACCAAATCTTAATTCAAAAGACTAATCCTTAATTAAAGATAACGAAAGGCTGACCAAAGAAATATTAGAACTTAAAAATAATAAACAAATCTTAAAAGAGAGTCTCACAAAAGACCTAAATGGACTAAAAACAGAAAAACAAAAATTAGCACTAGAACTTGAAAAGTACAAGCCTTTTGTAGAAAAATTTACATATAGCTCAGGAAAAATTAGAAATGATACTTAATAGTCAACGAGTTGTGTTCAATAGAGCTGGTTTAGGGTATAAACCTAAAAATAAGCAAAAGCTCCTTAGTAATTTCTTTGTAAAAGCAGGGGAAAGCAAAACTAAGAAAATAACATGTTTTTGCTGTGGAACATTAGGACACAAAGCAAATGTGTGTGATTATAGAAAAGGAAAAACTAAGAGAAAAATTAAAAGGGTTTGGGTTCCAAAAGGAACCAACATTACTAACCATGAAGGACCCAAGAAAACTTGGGTACCTAAAATTATATGATTTGCTTGTGTAGGAGTGTCTTGCAGCCAAGGTCGACAAAAATTGTTGGTACTTGGATAGTAGCTGCTCAAGACACATGACGGGTGACAAAGACCAATTCTTCACCCTTGAGCCTAAGAAGGGAGGTGCTGTGATATTTGGAGACAATAACCAAGGTCACATCTTTGGTATAGGTAAAGTACAAATCACCCCTTCAATCTTTATCGATAATGTTAGATATGTTGATGGTCTTAAGCATAATCTACTTAGCATTAGTCAATTGTGTGATAGAGGTTTTGATGTTTTGTTCAAACCATCTTTATGCATCATAACCAACTCAAATGACAACAGTTTAGTTTTTAAAGGAATAAGACGTGGGAATGTGTATGTAGTAGACCTTGAGGATCTTGCCAAACATAACCCATGTTTAGTTGTTAATGAAACTAAGGATAATAATGCTAGTTGGTTATGGCACCGTAAGTTGGGTCATGCAAGTATGGACACAATATCAAAACTAGTTAAAAGAGATTCCGTGATAGGTTTGCCAAAACTAAAGTTTGAGAAGAATAAAATATGTGAAGCTTGTCAATATGGCAAACAATCAAGGAACTCATTTAAATCCATAAATTGTGTCTCTACCTCTAGACCTCTAGAACTACTACACATGGATCTATTCGGACCAACTAGAACCACAAGTCTAGGTGGAAATAAATATGGTCTAGTTATTGTAGATGATTTTTCTACATATACTTGGGTCATATTCTTAGCTCATAAAGATCAAGCATTTTCAGTATTTAAGAAGTTTCATAAGGAAGTAACAAATGCTAGAGATACTTCAGTCATAGCTATTAGAAGTGATCATGGAACGGAATTTGAAAATCATCTATTTGATGAATTTTGCCATAAAAAGGGAATAACTCATAATTTTTCTGCACCTAGAACACCACAACAAAATGGAGTTGTAGAAAGAAAAAATAGAACCCTAGAGGAAATGGCTAGAACCATGCTATGTGAAAGTAACCTCCCTAAGTACTTTTGGGGAGAAGCCATTAATACCTCATGTCATATATTAAATAGAGTTTTATTGAGACCCATTATAAAGAAAACACCTTATGAACTTTGGAAAAACAGAAAACCAAAAGTAAACTATTTTCATGTCTTTGGATGTAGGTGTTTTGTTCATAATAATGGAAAAGACAATCTAGGTAAATTTGACTCTAAATCTGATGAAGGTATATTTTTGGGGTATTCTACAACTAGTAAAGCCTATAGAGTTTTTAATAAAAGAACCCTAGTTATAGAAGAATCTATACATGTTGTTTTTGATGATTCTAGTGATATCTCTTCGAGCAAGAGAGTTGATCTTGGTAATGATGCTGAAATTCTTGAAGAAAAGATTGATGAGATGACATTACAAGAAGATGAACAAAAATTAATTGGAAATGCATCATCAAGTCAAGAGGCTATTGTGGATCATGGGCTGACTAAGGCTTGGAGGTATGCTCATGGACATCCTAAGGAATTAATTCTAGATGATCCATCTCAACCTGTTAGGACTAGAGCATTTCTTAAGAACTTAAATAATCATCTAGCTTTTGTCTCACATTTTGAACCCAAATACATAGAAGAAGCTGAAAAAGATGTAAATTGGATAAATGCAATGCAAGAAGAACTAAACCAATTTACTAGAAACAAGGTATGGAACCTAGTTGAACGACCCTCTGAATATTCAATTATAGGTACCAAATGGATATATAAAAATAAACTTGATGGGAATGGAATTGTAATTAGGAATAAGGCTAGACTAGTAGCAAAGGGCTATAATCAAGAAGAAGGTATAAATTTTGATGAAACCTTTGCTCCTGAAGCTAGACTTGAGGCAATTAGATTATTACTAGCATTCGCATGCTCTAAGGATTTCAAATTATTTCAAATGGATGTAAAAAGTGCATTTTTGAATGGGTATATTAATGAGGAGGTGTATGTAGAACAACCTCCTGATTTTGAAAATCATCAATACCCTAATCATGTGTATAAATTGAACAAAGCACTTTATGGTTTGAAACAAGCATCTAGAGCATGGTATGAAAGACTTAGCAAATTTTTACTAGATCATGAGTTCTCTAGAAGAAATGTAGATACAACACTGTTTTTAAAGAAGAAAAACAAAGAAATGTTAGTAGTGCAGATTTATGTTGATGATATTATTTTCGGTGCTACTAACAATCGCCTCTGCGAAGAATTTGCTGACTTGATGCAGAGTGAGTTTGAAATGAGCATGATGGGAGAGCTGAACTATTTTCTTTGGCTTCAAATCAAACAATATGAAGAAGGGATCTTCATCAATCAAGCTAAATACATCAAGGAGATGCTTAAGAAGTTTGATATGGAGGGAAACAAGTCAATCAGCACACCCATGAGCTCATCATGCAAACTAGACCAAGATGAATCAGGTAAATCTGTAGATCAAAAGATGTATAGAGATATGATAGGATCTTTATTGTATCTCACTGCAAGTAGACCTGATATCATGTTTAGTGTATGCATGTGTGCTAGATATCAGTCTAATCCTAAGGAATCTCATCTAATTGCAGTCAAGAGAATCTTTAAATACCTAATATGAACAAAAAATATAGGTTTATGGTATTCTAAAGAATCTAGCCTGAACTTAATAGGATACACAGATTCAGACTTTGCTGGTTGTAAACTTGATAGAAAAAGCACCAGCGGGTCATGCCAATTCTTAGGAGAAAATTTAATCTCATAGTTTAGCAAGAAACAAAACTCGGTTGCATTATCTACTGCTGAAGCTGAATATGTTGCTGCCGGGAGTTGTTGTGCTCAAATCATGTGGATTAAACAACAACTTGAAGACTATGGCATTAAACAAGACAAAATTCCCATTAATTGTGATAATACAAGTGCCATTAATCTAACTAAAAATTCAATTCAGCACTCAAGAACTAAACATATTGAGATAAGACATCACTTCATAAGAGATCATGTACTGAATGGTGATGTGACACTTCAATTTGTTTGCACTGATGATCAATTAGCTGATGTCTTCACAAAACCCTTGAGTGAAGAGAGATTTAGTGTGCTTAGGAGAGGATTAGGAGTGATTGATCCATCCTAGTGATGTTCTCTTCTAGTTCATTGATTTTGATGATTAGGTTGTGTTAAATATAGAGTCTCTCATTGATGATTATCAAATCAGATCATAAACTTAGTGATTATCCCTTGTTTGGCACGAAAATAGCATGATTTTTAGGTGTGTGCCAGAGTTCGAGTCGACTCGGATACGTTTCAGAGTCGGCTCATGAGGGGGAGTCGACTCGCACATAGACGGGAGTCGACTCGAGGTCGATGGAAGCATAAGGGGAGTCGACTCGCGCATATTTTGGAGTCGACTCGAGGTCGAGTCGACTCGCGACTTACTGGAGTCGACTCACGGTCGGGATCCGAGGTTTTAACCCTAATCCAAGCGTTTAATCAACACTTCTATTCACCGCCTCCACTGTTCACAAAACCCTAGAGCCGTCTCCGACATCGTCTCCGACCTCCGTTAGGGTTTTTTCGTCGAGGTTCTTCCGTCCATTAGGGTTTTACCCCATCCCTAGGTCAAACATGCCCCGTAAGACGGTTGTCCCAAGCCGGAAGAGGCCCCAACCCGCGAGCAGTGCCGAGCGACGGTCCAAGGCTCAGAACGATCCCGTGAGGCCACAACCTCTGGTTCGTTCCCTGCCGAGGCCGGTTCCCTCGCGCCCGTGCGCCGGAAAGGCGGTCTCCACCGGGAGATATGTCAACTTCGACTATCTCTCCCGGGAAGGCTTCACAATAGGGGATAGGTTGGGGGCCCAAGGACTCGAGTTCTTTTGCTCCCTAGATCTCCCCACATACCCAGGGCTAGTTAGGGAGTTCTATAGGACAGTGTCTAGGGGGAATGGTGGAATACAGGGAACCGTAGCGGGTGTCCCTTTATTCATTTCAGAGGATTTTATAGCGCAGATCCTACATCTTCCCCAAGTAGGGGTATCCCCTACTCACCCGGCCGATAGGACTGAGGCCCTTACGGCCATATTAGGGAGTCCACCCCAGTCCCCACTAGATGAGGTGTCCGCTAGTTCACTGTCAGTTGAAATGCGGCTCCTCTTGAGTATCATTTCTAGGACCCTTTTTTCTAAGACAGGCCGTTTTGATTTTGTATCTGAGAGGGACCTAGCCCTTATGTTCTACATCCTTCAGGATACTCCAATTAACTTCCCAAAACTCATTTACAAATACCTATGTGAGCCACTAGACAGACCTAGGCTCACCCTTCCATATGGGATGATGTATACCCTGATCTTTAGGGAGTCCGAGATCCCCATTCCTGAGGGGGAACCCTCTCGCGCACTGCGATGGACAGATCGCATGGGTGAGGGAACCCTTCACAGGATGGGATTTCATAAGGTAGAGGGAACCTGGGTCAGGAAACCATCCTCCTCCACACCTACTACTAGACACTCCCCCAGTCCTGATCCTGATTCTGACCTTCCCACCTATCCCTTCACCTCAGCACCATCCACCTAAGCCGGACCCTCCTCTTCAGCACCACCCACTCAGCCGATAGAGGTCCGGATCTCTCCTGAGCAGCTCCGGGAGTTGCGGCAGGAGATTGTACGGGATCTTCGGGACGACCTACTGAGGGAGCTCCGAGGTCCAGCCACTGCCCCCTCTTCTGCATTGGTTCCCTCACTGTCAGCCGTGACCGAGATGACGGCTCATCTGAGGGAAGAGATCTACAATGTCAGAAGCCTTATACAAGCCCAATTCTCCAATATGAGCGATGTCACAAGCAACACAAGAAAGATGCGAGATGACATCCGACACGACATGGGTAGCCAGAGTCAGGGGGCCGAGCGTCTGGCAAATGTGTTGATCTCGAAGTTGGACACCCTCCAGGAGAGTCTGACTGAGCTTTCCTCTATCCACAGTAGGGCCACCTCGGCGATCATCACACAGCTAGGGAACGTCACAGAAGGGGTCAGTCTACTCATGGAACAATCAAGACTGACCAAGGGAGCCACATCCTCCTCGAAGAAACCCTAGCCTGTTGTTTCATTTTGACATGTATTTATTGCTTTGCTCTTTGTATTCACAAGTGTACCTACATATACATCAATACAATGAGTAGACAATTTTCTTCAATACTGTGCAAATTAATCTCTAATTGCTTATGTGATGTGCTTTCTTCCTTTTTGCTATGATGACAAAAAGGGGGAGAAAATATATTGAATAGACATGTAAAGGGAATCAATGAAAATCAATAAAAAGAAAACTTTTAAAACACACAATAATCTGTTCTTAGTGGATTCGATACCTCGAGACTCATTATCTCTCTGTTGGGGCTCCTAACGGAGTAATCTCCAGAATCTATTCAAGGGATATTCGGAGATTAGTTGAATCATACTCAAGAACAAATTGACAGATTTTCCCTCTAAAAACCGAAAATTTAAAGTTCAAAAGCTTCAATACACTAAAGAAATTTCAGAGAATCAAAACAAAGTTGAATGCATGTGTTGAGGGGGAGAATCTGAATTTTCAAGAAAGCAAAATCATTAAATATATATAAGCCAAACAATTGATTGCATGACATGAAGGCTTATATAATTCCAAATGAAAGGGGGAGCTTTAACTTCAAAATTTACTATTTCACACCTTTCAGTTTTGGATAAATTAAAATAACTAGACACGTGAATTCATTTTAAAATTTTACTATAAATCTCCTTGTTTGTTGAGCAATTCACTTTACATATACTCAATGTTTTGTCATCATCAAAAAGGGGGAGATTGTGGAGTGATTGATTATAACCCTATTTGATTTTGATGAGCTCAAAGCATTTGAGTATATCTTATGTTTACTAATGAATTCAATCTAGTGTTTCAGTGAAGATTCTTGTATATTTATGGTTAAGTGTCTCTAGATTTGGTTCAAGACATTTTGGATAAGTTAAGAAGTCAATGTGAACCAAAGTCTGAGACTCGAGTCGACTCCGGGAGATTACGAGTCGACTCCAAGCATATCAGAAGCACTAGCACAGGCTCGAGTCGACTCCTGTACATTACGAGTCGACTCCGACTGAGAACAGACAGACGAACAGAAAGATCCAACTCAAAACCTGTCAACGAGTCGACTCCTGAAGAACGCGAGTCGACTCCGATACTGCCGAGTCGACTCCAGGGTAGTACGAGTCGACTCCAGGGAGTTACAGACAGAAAGACAGAGAAGTTATTTTGGACCCTGAGAGCCGAGTCGACTCCTGAGGAACTCGAGTCGACTCCGATGGTTGGCAGGTCGACTCCAAAGGAAGCGAGAGTCGACTCCCAGTGTGATACAAGGCAAAAGTCAGAGAGCAACTTTCGGACACTGAGAGCCGAGTCGACTCCCGCAAAGTTCGAGTCGACTCCAAGACAGCGTGACCCCAAAAGACAAAAGACGGTATTTTCGTCTCTGAGAGGCGAGTCGACTCCAAGACAGTTCGAGTCGACTCCAAGACAGTTCGAGTCGACTCCAAGGCAGCGCAACCCCAAAAAGACAGAAGACTGTTTTTCGGATACTGAGAGCCGAGTCGACTCCAAAACAGTCCGAGTCGACTCCAAGACAGCACGAGCCAAAAGACAGAAGCTCGGGAGTTCGGACTCTGAGCGCCGAGTCGACTTCCAGAATTTCCGAGTCGACTCGAGTGAGCAAAGTTGAAGAATACATCTATGGATTCCTTGGAATGAGCCGACTCCAAAAGTGCCAGGTCAGCTCCAGACTTTGGGGAGTCGACTCCAGGTTAAGTCGAGTCGACTCCCAGTCGAGAAGAGCACTTTAATTCAAATCCGGAACAGTTGCCGAGCCGACTCCAGAAAAGCATGAGTCGACTCCTGCTGTAGCCGAGTCGACTCCAGATCGCGCGAGTCGACTCCGATCCCAACGAAAACATTGTCAAGATGTGCAGAGTGTGCAGAACGGCTAGAAGATTGTGTCTAACGGCTAGTTTCCGTGGGGAATGGCTTAAATAGCCACAGAGAACTGTAGCAAGGTAGAGAAGCGACATTCCATTCAAAGAAAACAAGAAATCTTCATCTACCAAAGGATTTCAAAGGAAAAGAAGGAAGAGGGCCATTAACTCCATTCAACCAACTCTTCCCAGCATTAAAGGAGTCTCCTTCAGTCTTCAAGTCTTCAAGACATTCAAGAGAAGACCCCGAGTTCCAGAAGCCCTCCCTTACATCTTCATAAATTTGTTTGAGGGCTCTTAACTTCTCTCTTATTTATATCGCTGTATATCTGCTTGTTTAGAAGCTTTATTTTTCTGTTTGTGTTTGTTCAAACCGTTTGTTCCTTACTTGATTCAATCAGGAGATTGAATCAAGGGTGTAAAGGTTTGTTGGTGAGCCTAGGTTGAAACCAACGTGTAAGGGTTTGATTGTGAGCCCGGAAAAACAATCGGGTGGTTTTAGTCGGTGAGCCTGGAAAAACCGACCGAGTTCGTTGTGATCTCGCAAAACAACAAGTTAGGTTGTGAGCTTGTAAAACAACCGGCTGTAATCCGAGGGGTTATAGTAAATTCCCAAGTGAGGCTTGGGGAGTGGACGTAGGAGCAAGGGTTAGCTCCGAACCACTATAAATTCCTTGTGTTTGTGATTGCTTAGTTGTCTCTTACCTTCATTTCATTCACTGCATATAGCATCTAATTAATCAACTTGCAAAAAGTATTTATTAGTTATCCACAAACATTTTAATTGTAATAATTATTTTAAAACCCAATTCACCCCCCCTCTTGGGTTGTCTATCTGGGCAACAGACAGACTGCCCCTCGCGCATCTTTGTCTTGAAGAGCCTCTTGGACACTTCAAAGCATGTAGTGCGGCTCTGCTCACCATACAACTCTTGCAGGTGAGCCAGTATTTTTCTAGCAGTCTTTATGTTCTCATGCTGGCATTGAAGTTCATTAGTCATGGATGCCATGATGTAGCACTTGACCCTAATGTCATCATCTGTCCACTTTTGATGCATCTCACGCTGATCATCAGTAGGACGTGCTGGTAACCTAGGGATATCGTTCTCGAGCACATACCCAAGTTTCTCACAATTCAGAACAATTTTCGGATTTCTAAGCCAGTCTTTGTAGTTGGTTTCGGTCAGTCGGTTGGTCTCAAGGATACGGGTCAAAGGGTTTGAAGCTGACATTGTGATATGTAGAGAGTAAAGATTCTAGTTAGACTTTGTACTTGATCTTAATTTATTCTAGGGTCTTCTAGAATAAATGTGCTCCCACTATTTTCTCGAATCCCTCATACTCCCCTGATGGAGAAACGAAAACCCTATACGACTAGGATTTCTAATGGGTACTGCGGTCTCACCGATTTACATGCCGCCTCACCTAACAGTTATTGGTGACATATAAATGGATGAGTGTACAACTCTTGTACAATGCTTCTTAAGCAAATTACAGTGGTACTTGGTCTCTAAGTCATGAAGACCTAACATAACAGTTATTGGCCTCATTACTTAGTTAAGTCAGACCCACCGTATAACCGCAGAAATAAAGTCGTAATTGGGTCCTCACCTAACAGTTATTGGTGCCCAACCCCACCTTTACGCCGCAACATCTCATGTCTAATAGAGAGGTCCAGTCTCCCGATGCAACTTGCCCACTGTGTCCAGCCGAGACAAATCAACACCGAAGAGACCTTAGCAGCTCTACTACGGTGGAAGACCTATGGACTTAATATTGCATAATCAAGTCTTAGTGTTTGCAACTTGAGTTCTTCATAAGAGGTAATCGAATAATTGGCCAGGTAAGCAGGTGGGAGGCTCCCCTTACTCAGAGAGTAAGGTCCTAATTAAGTAACCACCTTTTAGGCTTGCCTAGACACCAATTAGATCAATTAATCTAATATGACTAACTCATGTTGGTTCACTCTCGACTGATTAGGAAGGTTTCAATTTAGGTCTCACTCGATCGCGTATTCACATCTCATGCAAATATAATTCTACCCGCATAAACATAAGCATTAAACATCCAGGCATTTATCAAAAATAAAATTAAATGGTGATGATCATGGATCCAGAATGGGGTCATTTTACAAGCACATGCACGTCAATTGGTTTGATCGTCTTCAACTCTTGACTCGATCTTGATCCCTTAGGTTCAATTGTGATCAACTCCTTGATCCATCTTCAATCAACCCTTGATCTCGATCCGCGCATGTTGAGCTTGTTGATGTACATATCGATCAACCATCGACGTGCAACACACATCACAGATTACATCCCAGATTGCTTTAAAAATTAAAATAAAAATAAAAGAATAAATTACAACCCTTTTTCATGAGACACGCAGGTCTCTAATACATGAATTTAAGATGCACGCAGGCATCTAAAAATTAAAATTACATGTATCACAGAACATCGCAGAATATTTCAGCACATTCAAAGGGTCCATCCATGATCATCACCATACGCATCACATGCATAAAAATTATTTTCAGATCTGTAATTTAATTGATTATTTTATCTCATGACTTGCTGATTATGCAAGATTTGATTCTAAACATTTGTAATCACATTATCAAAGCATTAGAATCATTAATCTAAGCATCCAATAATTAGTATGCAGAAAAATCAGCAAGCTGAAAATTCTGCATACATAAATTTCAGCAAGCATAATTCCTTAAATTTCAGATCTAAAATACCATTAAAAATTTAATTCTAATCTTAATCTACATAACCATGGCTCTGATACCACTGTTAGCATCCCTCATATGCCATGAAAATTTTGAAATAATTTTCAGATTGCAGCGGAAAAACATATGCGGGATCCGTTCATCGCATGAACGTGTTTTAAAACCTTTCGTTTGTAGATAGATTAGAATTAAATTATTTTAAACCATTTTAAAATCATTAAGAAGATCAGATCTTCACTCGTGCGGGTTGATGGTCTCCGCAAATCTGATTTACGTGGTATTTGATCAAGGCTCAGTGGAAGCCGCACACGCGTCCGGCCTCTACAGGTATCCACATGAATTAATGATTCGATTGAAGCCTTTGGATCTCCCCGGGGTGCTAGCTCCCTTGCAGAGAAGGCTATTGATGGCTGAAGTCCTCTCCTTTGAATCAACCTTTGATTGGCTTGAGAGGAGGAAGAAGAAGGAAATGCCAAGGAAGAAGAAACAAAGGCTCTTCGCAGCCTTTTACTTTTCCTTGCGCTAGAACCAAAAGAAGAAGAGAAAGGAGATGACGCCACCTTTATTTTCTTCCCTTGCTCTTGTGGCTGAATGGAGGAATGGGAGATGGTTCCTTGCTGCCAAAAATTCCAAGAAAAATCATGAAAAATTCATAGCCCCTTTGAACCCCTCTTTTATGGTGTGTGGATAGAGATGAGCTCCTAAATTTTAGGAGCTCATCTTTATCCCTTTGTGAATTCAAATTAGGAGGGCGGTGGCCCCTCCTTTTTTCCTTCACGCCACCAGCCAAGGGAGGGGTGTAGGCCTCTCCCTCTTCTCCCATTTGGTTAGCCCCACTTAATCAAATTAAGTAGGGATTGGGTTAGGACTAGTTCTAGGTCCAATCCTATTCAAAATAGGACTAAGTGCACCCAATTTAATTCCTCCAAATCCTAATCCAATTAGAATTTAATTGAACCATGACTCAATTGAACTCTTCAATCCTAATCCAATTAGGAGTCATTTAATTAATTAGATTAAAATTAAAATTAATTAGGACTTAAGAAAATCCTAATCTAATTAGGACTTATTCAAATTTTAGCCCTAAGACAATTAGGACTTTAGAAATCCTATTCCAAGTAGGACTCTAATTTAATTTGAAATTCTAATCCAATTAGGACTTCATGAATCCCACTCAAAGTAGGACTCATGATCAAGTCCAATTAATTAAATCCAATTAATTAAATTAAATTGTAATTCGATTGTAATTATTCCTTCTTCTAACCACTAACTCTTAGCAGGTTATCCATTTATCAATCTAATTGATTATTTGTGATTCCTAATCACATTCAACCATCGGATCGGTCAATACCTCTAATGTGTGTGACCCCATAGGTTCTATTCTGACTGGTAGTGAGATATATTGCGATCTCTATCACAATATCATTGAAAACTCTTTTTAATGGGTTGAAACAATTTCAACTCAACTCACCAGGGATTATCGACCATCAAGATGATCCCTGTGAGTCTCACCATCCCGCAGTGACACTTAGCAGTATGTAGTGGCTACCCAGTAGAATAGAATGATGAACCTCTAGGTGCAGTTTTCGTATGATACAGTCCTTCTATTATGGATCCCTACAGACCGGAAGTCATGGATAACTCGTCAAACCCCGTCGTCTGTCATACGTCTAGATTTATTCGACTTGAGTTCGAGAGTAGAAAACTCTTTTCCACTATGTATTCTGTCCTGGCTAAGGTCTTAGAACTCAGTCTAATAAATCACATAGGATCACTCCTCTTCTATCAAGGTCGATAGATTTCATGTAGGTGCATACCCTACTCCTACAGTGAACCTACTGCAGCCAATCTACACTACAAGGACTCATATGACTAGAGACCATGTATATGTGCAGTCAAATTACAATAACCTCACTGTGAATAGCCGAAGCACCGCAGGTCAAAAGACCAGTCACACTACTGCAACATCAAGCAAGTCACTGACGAGTGGATAGACATCCAAGTGACTTCTTGTCTTAGTCACGCTCAGTACCCTTGTTCTCTAACAAGCACCTGCACTATCACTTTAGTGTCCCTACACTGTGGACTCGAGTCTCGTCCATCCATAAGGAAAGCGATCTGTGCACTGATCGGATCGATCACCGTCCTCGTGATGATCCATTGATCAGGAGCATTTAGAAATTAATCACCAATGATACATGACTCAAATTCTCAACTCTTGCGAGTATGCATCATCATCTTATTAATTTCTTGGACGATTCATAGACACATAAACAATATGAATGAAAAGATTGCCCATTTATTATTCAATAATAATAAAGTCAAGTACAAATCTATGTTCCAGAAATAATAATGTGTCCGCCATATTGGCTTTTAGGGCATATATCTAACAGTACCCCGGAGTGCAGGGAGGTAGCCATCTTTCTCCTTTCTGGCTGACGTCTTCTCGAGGTACCCCGGAACACCGGAGGCATCCCACTTTCTCCTTTCCGGCCGACGTCTTCATGATCAGCTCTCTTCCGACGTGGTCGCTCTCAGGCCAGATTTCAACCACAATAGAGGGCGTTAACAGCCGCCGCATACTCACAGGTAGAGCTGATCATGGGCCGGGCCTCAGCCTAATCTCTATTCATTGTTAATCCGGATTCGGGCCAGGCTTAGGTAAATTTTGATATTTTCTGTGCCCAAGCCCGGCCCATGATCAGCTATGCTCACAGTGAATGACCCTATAAACATGCAAGCCATTATATCTGTCAATCAAACTAATGTAATTTTGGAAATAATATATTCCATACATCGTGTTTATCAAAAATAACTAACTATTATACTTACATCTCAAAATTTCAGTATTTAAACCATTCATACATAATTGATATACAACACATTAACATATAGACTGATTCAAGGAACTATATCTACCAGCTACCAGCCGGTCATTCCTTTCCCAAAATGTCAATACTTGCCCGCAAAATTAGATCAAATTCACTTTATAGAATTTAATCAAAGTAAATCATAAAATGCAGTTTAATCAAATCATATCGGCACGATACATCAATCTAGGTAACTTTATGACAATAGTGTTGACAATAATCACATACTAACATGATACATTAATTCATCTTTTCAATATTATACATAGAATGAGTAGATCACTGAAATCAGACTAAAATTATCAAGTCTCAAGATTATACAATGTATGTATTCATACTCTCATACATCAATCTATACATATGCTTATAACGAGTATCTAATTTACAGCTTCTACTCTACAGTCAATGATTATGGTTGCATTTAGCCCTACAACATAGTTCATGCCATGCTTACCCCCATGGTTGGGTTGCCACATTTAACCCATGTGGTCTGAATTTTCAATCAGAATAGTGATCACGTAGCTATGCTTAGCCGCCGTAGCGTAGGTCATGCCACACCTTTTCTCATGGTGGGGTCGTTGCATACAATCCCTGTGGTTTGGGTCACGCCACGCTTACCCCTGTGGCGGGGCATATAATCAAGTTCGATTCCATACATGTAGTCGTGCTTAGAGCAAAATGATACATATATATTATATAAAATATTTCTTTCCTTTTATGAAATTTTTTTAAAGTGTTTATGTAATCTTCCCTTCTGGTGTGTATAAGGGAACTCTTGTAAGTATCTCTTTATATTAATGGTAGTTATTCTATAAATATTTATGCTGTTCATAAGTCTCTTTTATGATTTAAAACTAAAGACACATCTAGGATAAAATACTGTAGCAAAACACACTACAGTAATACTATAATAGAACACTAATAGAACTGTAGCAATACTGTAGCACGGCATAATATTCTAATAAGTATTATCTCTGGATTACACTGTAACCATCAGTTAATCCAGATTGAACTGTACCATACAATCAATCTACCTAGAATAATTATAAATACTTATATTTTATAATATGCTCAACATCTGTGCTTAGCTTTTTAAGATTATAATTAAGTGATCAGTTAATAGTTAGAAGTTTATAATTTTATCCTGGATTTTATATATCCTGTTGTGATGGATTTCAGATAATATTATTGGAGAAAATACAGCGGGGATCACATTAGTCTGCAACAAACTATATGTATAAGTACTACCCCCAAGAATGAAGAACAACCTAAACCATGTCATGCTCAGACAACCAGCTTGCTGCTCCATCAGCCTCCATGAATGCTGGTGTGTGCAAACCATCGCCTTCTCAAGACGTCCGAGTAAGCTGCAGATCGCCGGTGTGTGCAATTCATCATCTTTTAAAATTGTTCGAGCGAGCTGAAGATCTCCAGTGATACACGTGTGGATGCAACAGGAGCACTTCCCTAAAATCAGTCTAGACTAGTATTAGATGTAATGCAAAACACTAATCTCTGAGAAATATTCAATCCGGACATAAGACTGTTCGCTCAGGAATCAGCTATAACCTGACCGATTCAAACCAGAACTGAGAATGACCCTCTACATCATTATCTTCGATCCCCTCACGTTTAACAGTGGAATTTAAACCGCCTCCAAAAAATTCTAGTCAAAATCAGCATTTAGACAACATAAACCAAAAACAGCATATATGCTGCTCAAACATACCAACCTTTGCATCATCAAACATACTAACTGAAATGTCAACTATCATAAAGTTACAAACAGAATATTGAAGAGATGATCAATGCACTGGCTCTGTTACTTCTGAAGCTGACAACAATCCTTGTTATGTGTCAAAAGGCACCACTTAAGCCTATCAAATGGCCTTAAGTTGATTACTAAAACATCACAAAAGCATGGATTACTACTGAATTGTAATGCACCACAATTAACAATATAATTATACATGATGTTCTTGTTTGCGCTTCCATGCGACTTTTTTCCTTGTTTTCTTTTTCTTGAGGGGAAAGAGGTCGATAGCCCACCAAATTTATCGCCAAAAGAGGGAAAAATTACAAGAGTAAGAAAAGGAATAAGACAAGCATTTACATCCATGTGACTTGATTAAGATTTTATAGTTTAGTGGTTTTGAAGTGACGCAGTTTACTCAACTAGAATTGACATGCTTAAATCAATCAACTCCAAATCAGATGGTTCAGGCCTACAAGAACTTAACAAGCGCTCCAAGTTGAGTACCTACAGTTACAACAAGGCCGAAACAAGTGAAAAATAAAACCGAAATTTAGTCAGAAAAGAAGAAAGTTACACACAAGTCCTAAATGGCCATACTTCGTGCATATCAAGTAGGCGATGTTAGTAGTGTTGATTGTGTTGGTCAAAGGGGCTAGCATGAACAATAATGTGGAAGCAACACTGCGATCGGCCTTGTGTAAAAAAATCAGGCAAAAGCAATTCCAAAATGAGCTTTCCGACCATTATCACATGTCTTCGAAAAGCAATGATATGACCCAGCTTACATTCAAACAGTTAGAAAAAGAGAGATGTAACGTTACAAGAAGAAAGTACACCACACCATTAGCATTGAGCGCCACTTCTTGATACCAAACCAAAATGCAAATTTTCCTAGATATGCTTACAGTGAAACCAAAATTGCAACAATATAACCGGAAGGCCGCCAGAAAGAACAAGGCACAACAAGAAATAAAGTATGAGATCAAAGTGCTAACTTGTTTCTGGGGGACAGGAAAGGCCAGTTTGCCTCCGTACCAGAAAATCGAGCACTACCAATGGAAACAAAAGATATCCTTTACCTCTTGCCCTAAAAATATTCGGCCATGTAGTAGCAATAAAACTAAGTATCCTTTCAGTGCAATATCTCACATAACATCTAAAAGTCACCGCCGAAGATCCCTTATCCTACCTTTTCCGAAGTTTATCGCGTCTAACCTTCACTATTTTCCGGCGCCTAGACTCGTCACCACCAGGACTTCCCAAAGAAAAGCTTCCACCAGCAACAAACTCTAGACTGCCAGCCGCTTGAAATGGAGACGGGCTCTGCGGATAACCAAATTGAAAGATCGACGGCCCACCAGATGGAGCAGCTGGAGAACCGAACGAGAAGCTCGGCGTTGCAGTTAAATTTGACTGTTGACCAAATGTTGGAACAACAGGAGCAGAAGCCTGGGTGGTGTCATCAGCCATGCTATCCTGATCCACTTCCATCAGATCATTTCCAGGAGATCCTGAACCAAAGCTAACTGTCGGATTCTGTACTCCAAAAGCCATGGGAGAGGTTGATGATGTAGTGGTTCCAGCTGAGGTGAATGAGAAAGCTGGCCCAGATGATGTGCCAAAGGTAAAACGGGAACTGCCTGAAGAGGGAGCAGACAATCCAAATGAAAATCCCGTGGATGGTGTAGGTGTGGTGGAACCAAAAATGGATGACATGGGCAGCTGAGAACTGGAATTAAACATATTAGCAGCTGTTGGTGCAAACGAAGAGCTGCTGACAGAACTGGAAGAAAGATCGGCACCAGTGGAAAAAGAGAAACCGGAACTTGAACTAAAAGGTGTTGTTGGAGCAAATGAAGTGCTGCTACCAGAGCTGTAAGAAGAAACGGCACCAGGGGAAAAAGAAAAGCCAGAACTTGTACCAAAAGGTGCTGTCGGCACAAAGGACACACTGCTCGCAGAACTGGAAGAAGAACCGGCACTGGTGGAAAAAGAAACCATGGCACTTGTACTGAAGTTTTGGTAGGAGTTGCAGACCCAAAAAATGAGCTGGCCGAACCTGAAGAGGAAGAGCCAATGAGCCCAACTACTGGCTGGGAGGTAAAGGAACCAAACTGATGACTTGGGGATTTTGTGAAATATTTGAAACCCCAGTTCCTGTTTTAGTTGCCCCCAAATATCATTACACACAAGTTTAAGAGGAGGAACACGTAGAATAAGAGTGTGAAAAGAGTAAAGAGTGACTCTTACTTAATTGATATGTAGAGCAAATTGAAACTTTATTATTATTATGAAAATTCAATTATAATTTTTTAAGAATTTTAGAAATAAGGAGCATAAAGGCATGGCCAAAACATTGCCAAAGAAATTGAAAAACGCTAGTTGAAGCAACATATGCAGCGGAAGCCTTCTTATTGACAATCTCAGGTAAGAAACAGTTAGCTCCATACTTATGCATGCCCTTAAGGACGGTTTGAGCGAAGGTAAGGTCTTTCACACAAAAATAGTCATGGTGTAAGTCAAAATAGTAGGAATTATTACATATAAATTGAAATATAATAAAAGATTTTTGGTGATTTGAGGAACATGTATCATCAAAAACACAATGTTTATGATGTTGCAAGCTGGATCCAATCATGATAGGTATCATCACATCATTTAATAACAGAGATGCTATCATCAATTAGTTAACCATATTTATTGAGATTTCATACACTATTAAATTTGAATTTACCATAATAATTTGTACCATTTAATAATAAAGTAATTTTCAACTAATTTTGATTAGTTAATATAAAGTGGAAATATTGCTTACTTTGAAGATGTCAACCATCCGACAATCTTAGCACCTCGTTGAGGTTCCTTGAAACCAAGTAAACCAAAATCATATGGATATATCAAATCAGTGGCACGATAATATTTTAGAATTAATTTAAAAAATCTGTAAAAAATTGAAAATTCTTTCTAAAATTTTTAAAAATTCTACAATACTCTAATTATCATCATAACAGAGGATTTGAGCCACTAACTGTCACGCCCCAGCCTGCGCGAGGCACGTGAGGTACCCAGTGCCCACATGGGGTCCACATGAGGGGGGAACACAGGGCTCCCCTGACAGATATTGTCCGGTTCTGGGGCTTCACGCAAGCTGTTGCCCAAGGTGACAATCCAAGAGGGGGGGTGAATTGGTTTCTTCTAAAATTTTTGGTACTTTTAAAACTTTCTAAATTAAGTGCGATGGATGCTCTCTTAGGTTATTTAAGTGAGTTAATCTAATGCAAGAAGAGAAGATAAAGCAAGAGAAAATGAAAGCACAAACACAATGCAAACACACCAATATATAGTGGTTCGGTGCTCTCCTTAGCACCTACGTCCACTCCCCAAGCGTACCCTTGGGAATTCACTATAATCTTGCGGATTACAGTTGGATTGTTTTCCGGGCTCACAATCCATAAACCTTGTTGGTTTTACGGGCTCACCAACGAACCTATACACTTGGTTTTCCGGGCTCACCAAGAACCTTGTTGGTTTTGCGGGCTCACCAACGAACCTATACAACTTTGGTTTTCCGGGTTCACCAAAAACCTTTGTTGGTTTTGCGGGCTTACCAACGAACCTTTGTTGGTTTTGCGGGCTTACCAACGAACCTTTACAAAGTGTTTATACAAATGAAAAGAAAAGATTTAAACTCCTAGATGAGCATATAAAGCAATATGAACAACAAGAAGAGTTAGAAAGAAATTATCGCTTTGAAGTCGCTTTGCTCTTCTTGGTCAAGGAAGCTTCACTCTTCAATGGGGGAAGGAGCTCTTAATGCCTCTTTGAATCTGCTCAATCCCTTTCTTTGATTCTTGAATGAAGCTCTTGATGAAGCTTGTCTTGCTAGGGTTCTCTCTTGAATGCACTTGATGTATTTTTCCCCAAAAGCTTGCTTCCTCTGATGAATACTCCCTCTTAAATACTTCTCCAACCTCCAAATAGTCCTTTCTGACCGTTGGATTGAAGAAACTAGCCGTTTATAGCCGTTGGGAGTCCAAAAAGCATTTCTGCACAACTAGCCGTTATGTTCAGCCCGTGTTTGGGTCGGCTCAACCTGTCCTTGGGTCGACCCAACCTTCACTTGGGTCGACTCAACCATTTCTTGGGTCGACCCTCTCAGAAAACACAGAAACTTGAAATTCAGCCTTCTGTTGCCTTGGGTCGACCCAACCTTTCTTTGGGTCGACCCAAGGTCAGCTTCAGAAAATTCAGAGCCTTGAATTTCAGCCTTTCTTCACTTGGGTCGACCCAACCTTTCTTTGGGTCGACTCAAGGTTTACTTGGGTCGACTCAACTTCTTCTTGGGTCGACCCTCTCAGTAAATCCAGAGAGCATTCTTCCTTTGCATTTTGAGGTTCTTTGGAGGTTGGGTCGACTCTTGCTTACCTTGGGTCGACCCAACTCACTGTTCATTTGTGCTGTTTTTGCAGGAGTGTGCCAGATGATTCCTCGATGTGCCGGGGTCGACCCAATCAACCTATGGGTCGACTCAATCCACACTTTGCTGCATTCTCAAGGTTAGTTTCATCCAAATGAACAAGACCATATATATATTTCCAATTAAGCAAATGTACTGAGAGCAATGAACTCATAAATGAAGTATCAATTTTAACTTATAGCATACTCTAGAGAATTGCTTGTTAATCATCAAAATAACACTATCATCCTCAATCTCCCCCTTTTTGATGATTACAAAATAAAGAGTATAAGCCTATTGATACTTGTCTTTAAAATCAGTTTAAAAGGGATTGAATTTCAGAATTTCAGCTTTTCATATATATAAGTGAAATCTCTCCCTATATCATTCAAAATTTGCCAATTTGACTTTTTGAATGGCTCTCCCTTTCATTTATAATTCATTAGCAATGAAACTTCAAAAATTTGAGATAAAATATGAGTTTCAGCTTATGTATCGGGGTGAGAAAGGAGCGTGCCAAATTCTGAATTTATATGTGCCAAATTCTGAATTATGATAGAAATTTTTGATTTGATGATTTTCATTGTTACAAATTGCTCCCCCTTAGATATGTAAGCTTTCTTATATGATTTTCAATTTGTTTGCCCATTTATTTCTCTTTTCTTTTCATAACTTCTTTACTCACTCTTTCTCACAAAAGTAATACTCTTTCTTCTCAAATGAAATACTCTTTCTTTTCTTAGAGTGAATACTCTATCTTTTCGTCTCCCCCTTTATATACTCTTTTCTTCTCCCTTTATACACTCTTTCTCCCTTTATATACTCTTTCCTTCTCTTCTCTTTTATATACTCTTTCCTTCTCTTCTTCCCCTTTTTGTTATCATCAAAAACATATATATAGGAAAAGATGCAATAAAGAACAAACTTCAGACTTCATTGATCAAAATAGGAACATTTTCATATATTAATGCTCAAAATGATGAAAAGTACAATGTTCCACAATCAAGATTTAAAGATATAAGGGAAAGACAAGATTCATAAGGGAAAAAGCAAGATACATATGAGAAAAGGCAAGATACATACGAGAACTAGATTTCTAGCCTAGGCTCTAAATATAGATGCTAAGATCAGCCTAGGGAGACTCTAATTGAGAGTGGGAAATAGGGTTTTCGGAAGAGGACAAAGGGTAAACAGTGCCCCAGATAGCTCACGGGTCCTCCTTTTAACAGTGGGGTCCCGACGTTGGGTCGACTCAAGAAACTTCTTGGGTCGACTCAACGTTGGGTCGACCCTATTCTGGGTTGGGTTGACCCAAGTGCAGAATTTTTCTTTTCTCTTCCTTTTTGCTTCTAAAAATTTTTCTTGCTTCCAATCCTTATAAATTCTTTCTGGAACAATGATACATGAGTAAGGAATCTATAGATAACAAGTTTGACTCATGTTTCATGGGTTTTTAGAAATGGGAGGAATGTATCATGAGATTGCATGCTCCCTTTTATATCTCTTCAATAAAAAGGATCACATATGCCTAATTTCCTCCTTAGCGTGCAGACTCTATCTTCACTCAAGGGTTTTGTGAATATGTGAGCTAATTGTTTTTCAGTACATATATGCTCATATGTTTCCATTTTGCACATGATCCCTAATAAAATGATATCTTATTTCTATGTGTTTGGCTTTAGGAATGAGATATTTAGAATGTAAGCCAGAAGTGATCTCTAAATGTAGATTCCAAAGATAGTTTTGAAATCAAGTGTAGATGGAATCTTTTTCAAGTTATTTCAAGGAGTATCAAGAATAATATTCAAAGAAAGGCACGGATGAAAATCCAAATAAAAGTATTGGGGCATAGATACCAAAACATGAATTTATGTAGTGTAGGATACATAAAATTCAAGGCTTTGAAAGTTCTTTTAGAGCTCTCTTAAGGACTTTCTTTTACTCCTTTAAAGATCATAACATCAAAATCAATTAAAATGAATTGGCTCATGATTGAAACGCTAAAGTGCAAGCCAATAAGAGCTCATTAGTAGATTCCAAAGTAAATTTCCAATACTAAGACAAATGGAATCCTTTTCACTTAGTTTTCAAAACAAGTGATTTACCAATTAAGTACAGATGAAAATCCAACTTTCAAAAGATATTCAATGAAGCACAGAGTTTAATACCACTTTACATTTGGTATTCTTTCTCTCATCTTTAGTTGTGAATTTACATGATTAAGTTCTATATGATCTCTCCCTCTGAAATTTTCTTTCTCCCCCTCAATTAATCATTCCATTTGAGAGTTTAGAGTTTGAAGATAATTTTCAATAAAGAGATTGAGTATTTAAAGCTCCCCCTCAAAAGATGCATTTTCTTTTAAACTTTCTTTTCTTTTGTTGAATTTCAGATTTTAATGATAAACGTGAATAAAACTGAAACTTTATGATATCAAGAATGTAGAGTGATCTAGAGTTATTCAAAATTTATAGCAATCACTCTTTTTAATCTTTTAAGAACAAGTTATGCTTCCTCTTAATCTTTGAGAAAATGTACTGAAATATAAATCAGAAAATGATTCATTTGAAGCTCAAATTCTTTCAAAAGCATTTACATTTTCTTTCTTTTAAGAATCATTTGAGTGAGCTGAAATATTTCTAGACTTGAGATCATTCACTCTTTTAATAATATATATACATATATATTTTGATGAAAGTCTTTAACAATGTAGGAGAGGAAAAAAATATATAGATGACCATTGAAGTATATGTATTTATAGAACTCAATTTCTTAATCAAGGTTTTTCAGCAATGTATATATGAAGCACAATAAATCTTTTCAATATCAAAATAAAATCATATATTAAAAAATATTTGTTTGCAATCAAGATCATCAAAAGACACATCATTCAGACCAATATTAGTACACTTTGAAGATAAGAAATGATATGTTTCAGATGCGTATCAGGGCAAACAATCAAGGCATCAGAATTATTCTATTTTTCTTAAGCTGTAATTTTATCTAGAAATTCATATTGAGTTATTCCCCAAAATGATGCAATCATTGAAGCATATAATGAAGGTTACAAAAATACAATGATAGAGGCATTTTTAAATTAAGTTTAAGCTTTTATACAACATCAGATTCTGAATTTCATAAAAATTTTCAAGGAGCCTTTAAGGATTATAATTTGAGATATGCATCTTCTACATTGTAGCTCATCTTAAATTATTAAGATTGAAGACACATATTTCAAGAACATTAGAGCACATCCAGAATCTTTGTAATTCATATTGAATTTTGGTACAAATTGGAGGATATTATGTACTAATGTTAGGCAAGATAAAAGATATGTCAGAATCAATCCATTTTGCCTAATTTGCAAATTCAAATAAATTTTTTTTTTTATTTTTCAAAATATATTCATTAAAACAAAATGATGTTGTTGTTGGTAATAACATGTTTCAATCAAAATTTATAGGCATGAAGCATTACAAGTTATATCTAGGAAAGATCTTTGCTATTTGAATATTGAAAACACATAATTCAAAATATGCAAAACATAACAAGCATGTCATGGATCAAAATCAATTCTTTTCAAATAAAATTTCCTTTATTTAAATACAATTTAGCACTGATTTTATCCTTAAGGTGTGTTTTCAAGTGATTCAAACTTCATTTGATTTTTCACAACCTTCTTATATATTTTTATTTATTTATCATTCATTCCCCAAATTTTTAATTTCTTTCTTTAACCATTCAATGAACATTTTGATTATCTTCATTTATTTTTCGGTTTTACTTTTCTATGCTCTATATTCTATTTGCTCCCTATCCGGTGGAGTTGGAAGGGGCACGAGGTACTACCACTAGCCTCCCTCTTGTGCCGTCCCTAATATGCCCTGCACCGAATAGTTGGGTCAAATAGTGCCGGGTACTACCACTAGCCTCCCCATTGGCACCATCCCTATGATGAGCAATATAGAAGGTTTAAAATGTTCACTTCAACCTTTTCCTGTAATTAATTACGGATTTTATCTCTTCCAAAGGAATGTTCATATTAGTCTCACAAATGTGCCGAATGTATTATGCTTGTTTTGCTTTTCCTTAAGATTGAAGTATTTGCCTTTACTTAGATTTTACTTCTTCTGAGCAATGTTCATTTTCTTTTTCTTTATCTCTCTCTCTTTTTGTTATTTTCAAGTAGTTACATGAAAGAGCAGAATAAAGAATTAATCTAATATGCTGCATATAAATATATATCATGCAAACAACATTTTCATTATGCCCAATGATTGATAGCTTATCACAAGTTATTTTGAATTAGAGATTTGAGGCATAAACTTGTGTATTTCATGGTTATGCATTATATAGGAAAAAGTAAACTTCAATTTAATCACATCATGAAACAATCATCACTAGCATGAGAATGAAGCATGATATCAAGATGATCAGCAATTAAAGGTTTAATCATGCTACCATATAATTTCAGATTATTGATTTTGCTCAACTAACTCACAAGAGAAGAGTTTAGATTACCAGTGTATTTAGCATTCTTCAAGCCAAATACCTTTTAGATTCTTTACACCCTTGGCTGAAGAAAATCTCTCTCCTTTTTTTTGTTTGCAAAGGAATGTTTATTGTATCTTTCATCAAGGTGTCCTTCAAGTTGAAATTTCTTGCTCATAAATCCTGTATCATTAATAAACTCTTTTTCTTTCTTGAAGGAAAGTCATTAGTTTCTTCAAGATACAAAACATTCATACAATATATTTCTTTAGCTAGATGACTCAACATAAGATATGACAATAATTGAATATTAAGTCACTTTACTCAAGAGATTGTCTAAATATAAGCAAGCACAAGTCACTTGAACTAAAGAGATAATTTTATTAAATAATATGGTTCAAGGACACCCATGTGAGGCAATAGGAAGATTTATCAAAGTCAAACCAAATTTTTTTTTATTTTCAGAAGCAATTTAGCTTAGATTCTATTTGCTTAAAATAATTATCAATAAGATATACCAGTTAAGTTTTAATCAAGTTATTTTAAATAGTTGTTTCTATCAAAATTCTGGTTATGATTCGGCTTTCAATACAAATAATCTTGTTTTAGAGAGATAGGCAATTTTCTTTTAGATTAATTAAGATTTTATATTTGACTTATGGGAGATGGTTCAAAGGAATTAATATTCATACTTTTAGAATATTTTTATGCTCAGATTAAACATGACGTGTTAACATTAATCAATAGAATTCGAGATAATTTTATGTAAGGATATTAATCATTCAATCAAGGATACAGTGATTATACTAAATGAGACACTTTAAAGATCAGATTTATTAATCTTAGATTTTTTGAATAGTCTTGAGAATTACAAAAAAAATCATTGTTATAAAACTTTTTAGTAGAATTTTCATTATGATCACGACACATTAATCATTTATGATTGAAACATATGATGCATACATGCGACTTATAGAGTAAATCATAATATATTTCAAATAATCACATAAGGAATGAGTGATATTATGATAAATTATACTCATACCTTCACAAATAATGAAATAAGATTTCATAAGTATTATGCTCAATAAAGTTTTAACATGAAGGTATGAAATCAGCATCAAGTGTTTATACTAGAGAGGAAATTTAGATTTTTGTAAACTTGAAGAAGAAGGTTATATATATATCCATTCATTGTTTTCTTATCATGATGCAAGCACTAGAAAGTTTCATGCTAAACTCGTTGAGATAAAATTTAACATATGAGGCATTTAAAAACTTTGATGCAGAGAGTATCGTAATTTCATAAAAAAGATAATTTCAATACACGAAGTAGAATGTTAAACCTTATACTAAATTTAATGAATAAAATGAGACTTATCTTTAATTATGTGTCAATGCACCCATTTGTATGAAAATTTCATTTGTTCCATGGGTAGCTTGGCACACCTACATCTATACCCTCATATTTTTCATTTTGGGTACCCAAGCTTGCTTGGGTCCTTGAGGGTTAGTGCATATGGTTCCTTTTGGAATCCAAATTTGTTTAATCGTAATAACTTTACCATTTGATTTATTCGAATTAGAACCATAAATAAAGTTTTTATGCCCAATCTTTTTATATTTGAAATAAGTTATCTTATTTGATGGTTTGCTTGGCAAATTGATAACCTTTTTCTTTAGGGTTTTATTATTGAGCAAAGGAATCCAGCCAAGTCTTGATTTATCAAAAACAGCATGTTGGCTTTCAAACATCGTTTTTAATTTTTCTGAACTTACAGTGAATTTGTTAATAAAAGATTTTAATTGGTTGATTTCTTCATTTAGGTTTTGATTTTCTTTAATTAAATTCTGATTTTTCTGAATCAATTGTTCTGAATTTAACCTTAAGCTTTCATTTTCAGAATTTAGTTTGTCTTGTATTTCAGCAAAAGAATTTCTTTCTTTTGAAATTTTTAGATTTAGTTTCTTAGAATTTTTATTCTTCATAGCTAGTTTTCTACATTCACAATACAATTCATGAAAAGCATTTAATAATTCATCATAAGAAAATTCTTCTTGAAAATCATTTGATGTAAGAGTAGATTCAGATTGTACCTTATCTTCTTGTGCCATAAAGCACAAGTTAGTTACCCCTTGTACTTCTTTGGAGCTAGTATCATCATTGTTGCTCCTAACTTTTATTTTCTTGCTTGACTCTTCCTTGGTCAAGGCTTTCTTCCTTTTTATCTCTTTCTTACTTTCTTCTTGCTTCCTCTTCTTCTTTGTCTTTAGGAAGCTTTTGAATTTTTCGGTGTTTGGGTATGGATCCTTGTTTTCATCACCGAATTCTTCATTTGTTGTTCTTTCTTCCGGATTGGGAGATTCAACATCGTTTTCTGCAGGCTCACTGTTAGTATGTAATTGAAGCATATGTGAGCTAAACAGAATATTGTCATAAATATTTTCTAAAGTATCCCAGATTTCCTTAGCAGATAAACATGCAGAGATTTTATTAAATTCAGTTTCATGGATAGCACAATATAGTATGTTCATAGCATTAGCATTCAATTGTGCTAAGTCTTTTTCATTAATAGTGTGAGAGAGTGAGTGAGGGCCTCTAGTAATGATGTACCATAATTCATAGTTTGAAGCTTGAATGAATATCCTCATTCTAGCTTTCCAATAAGTGTAGTTTGTGCCATTAAATAGAGGTGGTCTATCAATTAATTGTCCCTCTCCTATAGAACATCCCACTTGGATTGTCATGATCTTTAACTCTTGATTGTGAGATCAATGGGTACTATTAGAGCACCTTGCTCTGATACCACTTGTTGCCCAAGGTGACAATCCAAGAGGGGGGGGTGAATTGGTTTCTTCTAAAATTTTTGGTACTTTTAAAACTTTCTAAATTAAGTGCGATGGATGCTCTCTTAGGTTATTTAAGTGAGTTAATCTAATGCAAGAAGAGAAGATAAAGCAAGAGAAAATGAAAGCACAAACACAATGCAAACACACCAATATATAGTGGTTCGGTGCTCTCCTTAGCACCTACGTCCACTCCCCAAGCGTACCCTTGGGAATTCACTATAATCTTGCGGATTACAGTTGGATTGTTTTCCGGGCTCACAATCCATAAACCTTGTTGGTTTTACGGGCTCACCAACGAACCTATACACTTGGTTTTCCGGGCTCACCAAGAACCTTGTTGGTTTTGCGGGCTCACCAACGAACCTATACAACTTTGGTTTTCCGGGTTCACCAAAAACCTTTGTTGGTTTTGCGGGCTTACCAACGAACCTTTGTTGGTTTTGCGGGCTTACCAACGAACCTTTACAAAGTGTTTATACAAATGAAAAGAAAAGATTTAAACTCCTAGATGAGCATATAAAGCAATATGAACAACAAGAAGAGTTAGAAAGAAATTATCGCTTTGAAGTCGCTTTGCTCTTCTTGGTCAAGGAAGCTTCACTCTTCAATGGGGGAAGGAGCTCTTAATGCCTCTTTGAATCTGCTCAATCCCTTTCTTTGATTCTTGAATGAAGCTCTTGATGAAGCTTGTCTTGCTAGGGTTCTCTCTTGAATGCACTTGATGTATTTTCCCCAAAAGCTTGCTTCCTCTGATGAATACTCCCTCTTAAATACTTCTCCAACCTCCAAATAGTCCTTTCTGACCGTTGGATTGAAGAAACTAGCCGTTTATAGCCGTTGGGAGTCCAAAAAGCATTTCTGCACAACTAGCCGTTATGTTCAGCCCGTGTTTGGGTCGGCTCAACCTGTCCTTGGGTCGACCCAACCTTCACTTGGGTCGACTCAACCATTTCTTGGGTCGACCCTCTCAGAAAACACAGAAACTTGAAATTCAGCCTTCTGTTGCCTTGGGTCGACCCAACCTTTCTTTGGGTCGACCCAAGGTCAGCTTCAGAAAATTCAGAGCCTTGAATTTCAGCCTTTCTTCACTTGGGTCGACCCAACCTTTCTTTGGGTCGACTCAAGGTTTACTTGGGTCGACTCAACTTCTTCTTGGGTCGACCCTCTCAGTAAATCCAGAGAGCATTCTTCCTTTGCATTTTGAGGTTCTTTGGAGGTTGGGTCGACTCTTGCTTACCTTGGGTCGACCCAACTCACTGTTCATTTGTGCTGTTTTTGCAGGAGTGTGCCAGATGATTCCTCGATGTGCCGGGGTCGACCCAATCAACCTATGGGTCGACTCAATCCACACTTTGCTGCATTCTCAAGGTTAGTTTCATCCAAATGAACAAGACCATATATATATTTCCAATTAAGCAAATGTACTGAGAGCAATGAACTCATAAATGAAGTATCAATTTTAACTTATAGCATACTCTAGAGAATTGCTTGTTAATCATCAAAATAACACTATCATCCTCACAAGCGTCCTTCATCCCTCCCCGGTTTTGTTTTCCACCCAAAACGCGTCTACAGGATTTGGAGACACCCGCCTTATATGCCCAGGCTCTGGAACGAGTCTTTCCAATGTGGGACTATTGGGCCTCACACCCTTCCCACCATCGGAAAAGAGCCGTCCTCGGCTCTGATACCAAATGTCAAGCCCCCGCCTGCGCGAGGCACGTGAGGCACCCGGTGCCCATGTGGGGGCCACATGAGGGGGGAACACAGGGCTCCCCTGATAGATATTGTCCGATTCTAGGGCTTCACGCAAGCGTCCATCATCTCTCTCCGATTTTGTTTTCCACCCAAAATGCGTCTACAGGATTTGGAGACACCCGCCTCATATTCCCAGGCTCTGGAACGAGTCTTTCCAATGTGGGACAATTGGGCCTCACACCCCAAATCTGTCACGCTCCGAGCCCGAGGCGCGGCAGACGCCGCACGCCCGCATGGCGGGCCGCGCAGGCATGCAAGGCAACAGATTACATCAAAGCAAATACAGATGTTCAAGACTTATTTAAGGATTAATAGCAGATGCTTAAAATTGACAAAATACTTAAAGTCATTCAAAAGCAGTCTTACAAAATTTCAGAATATATAACATATGCCAACATAATTCAAATGTCCAAACTAATCTAACTGAAATGCCAATAACTGAAAAATCATCGAAAAATCTAACGCACTCTCCAATCCCGTGCGATCAAGCTTCTGGATCTGAAAAACAGAAAAAATAAAATAATGAGCTACACTAGCCCAGTAAGTAACAAAATACCCCAAAGTGGGGTCAGAGCATATCAGATCAAAATACAGGATAATGACTGAAATAAATCATAAATAACATCGTTTTACTATTTTCAAAACTTATTATCATTTTTCAAAAAAAATCTGATATCAGAATCTCAACATAATAGGCTACGGCCACGTAACCCAGTGGCATGGGTTGCACAAAGTGCCAGAAACCACTATTGTTAGTCACCGGTGGAAACGGTGTCCAGAAACTACTATTCTATCACCGGTGGCGCGGTGTCGAAACCGGTTCCTCACAGATTACAAGTCGACAGGTCCAACGTATAATCCCCATTGGCGGGGCCAGAACAGAACAGATCATAGCCATGCTAAGAATGCATATATATATAGAAAAATAGATTTCATAAATTATCCAATCATATTTTGCAGATTTCAGAGCATACAACATAATTTTCAAATAACATTTAATAATGCCTGACCCATTTTACAGAATACAAAACATTTATCAGAATTTAATCTATTTATCAAATAATTTGGAAATTACACTTGAAGTATTAAGTTACTTACCTCTTCTCGCTTAATTCCTACTTCAGGTAGGCGGATCAGGTTCACCTGTTAACATTTAATTAATTTCTTTGTAAATTTCAGAGCTAAGCAAAATCCAAAAATAATACTACTGGACACGGCCCAACAGGGCCCAGAGTTGGCCCATAATGGGCATGGCCCGATAGGGCCCACATCGAACATGGCCTAATGGGCCCGCATAAACCCGGCCCAATAGGGCCCCCAAGGTTAGCTTCTAATTGGTTCATTTATGCAATAAAATTTATTGCAGGGACTAATACTTAATTACAGGGTACTGTTCTATAATAAAACTTGAGTGAAGGGACTAAATAAATATAGTTGGGGACCTTTATGTAATAAATCTTTCCTATAGGGATCAAATACAAATTACAAGAGATCTTTTTGTGAAAATAACATACTGCCAAGGGCTTTTCTGCAAAATTTTTCTTTACTGGCTAGATGGGCTCGGGTTCGGGTTCGGGTTCGGGTTCGGGTTCGGGTTCGAGTTTGGAGTTGAACTGGATTTCGAATTCGAATTTCAAATAGACCCAAATTGGGCCCATATAGGGTATGGCCCAACTGGGCCTAACCGGGCTGGACTGGGCCCATGTTGGGCCTGAAATGGACAGGGCCCAACGGGCCCAGTTTGGCCCGTGATGGGCCTCCTTCCCCCAAACTCCCCATGGACAGGGGAGATGGAAACCGAGAGAGGAAGGGGGAAACGACGGGGTGGTCGGCCTGGGTGGCCGGCCTAGGCGGCTGGGGGCTGTCGCCCGATCGACGGCCAGCCGATCACGGTGGCGGCCGGCGGCCGCTGCGGCTCCCGACTTGAAGAAGCAACCGAGAATCGTCTCGGTTCATGGGGCCAAAACCAAGGGAGGAAAGCATGCATTGGCTAAGATCGGAGAGCACAAAGGGAAGAGGGCTTACCGGCAGTCGACGGAAGTGGCGGATCTCGGCCGGGGGAGGCTCGATCCGGCGGTCAAGCGGTGGCGGCGGCGCTCAGAACCGAGGGATGCGAATCTCCAAAACAGGGGAAGGCACGGGTGGTGATGGTGGTGGATCCGGCGGCACGCCAGCCACTTGGGAGGCAAGGGTAGAGGAAGGAGAGGGAGGAGGGAGGAGAGGAAGAAGAGGGAGCTCGGCGGTGGCCCTAGGGGAAGGAAAGATGGAGTTTTAACGCCCCATTGTAACGGCCCTCCGCCACGATTTTCGCAGCGGTCAAGCGAGATCCGTGGCCGTGAATTGGCCGCGGATGGACTGGGAGGGGTGCTGCGGGATACCCGCGGAGCCCTTGCCCCGTTTGTCCCCCAGAGGAGACGGAGAGGATCGCAATCGCGATCCTCTGTTCCGGTTCCTCCCGAATCGAATCGGGGTTGAAGTCGGCGAGGGCTGCTGACTTCAGCCCCTTATCTCACATTCTTCCCCCTAAAAAATAATTTCATCCTCGAAATTTAACATACCTTAGTTTGCAAAAAGGTTAGAATATTTTTCCTTCGTCTCGTCCTCCAGCTCCTACGTAGCCTCACGTTCTGAGTGATTGCTCCACTGGATCTTAACATAAGGAATAGTGCGCCTCCTCAACACTTCCTCTTTTTTATCAACCACACGTACAGGCTGCTCAAGATATGTCAAATATTCTCTAAGCTGCAAGGGAGCCACTTCTACCACATGGCTCATATCTGGAATATACTTTCTTAGCATGGAAACATGAAAAATATTGTGAACTCCAGACAGTGAAGGTGGGAGTGCCAATTTGTATGCGACAGCTCCTACTCTTTCCAGATCTCAAAGGGGCCCACATGGCGTGGACTAAGTTTTCCGCGTATTCCAAAATTCATCACCCCTTTAGTAGGAGACACTTTCAGAAACACATGATCTCCGACCTGAAATTCCAATTTCCTTCTTCTATTATCTGCATAACTTTTCTGTCTGCTCTGAGCTATCCGGAGGCGTTCCCTGATCAGCTGGATCTTCTCTACTGTTTGTTGCACAATCTCGGGGCCCATAATTTTTCTTTCACCAACATCATCCCAACAGATAGGTGATCTACACTTTCTTCCATATAGAGCCTCATAAGGTGCCATTTGGATACTTGCCTGGTAACTGTTATTATATGCAAACTCAACCAAAGGCAAGTGATGGTCCCAAGAACCTTTCATATCCATTATACAAGCTCTTAGCATATCTTCCAAGGTCTGAATGGTTCTTTCTGATTGGCCATCAGTCTGAGGGTGGAAAGCTGTGCTGAAGCTCAGAGTGGTCCCCAAAGCTTTATGCAAACTACCCCAAAAGTGAGATACAAACCGCGAGTCCCTATCGGAAACAATGGATACGGGTACTCCATGCAACCTCACTATTTGTTCAATGTAGAGCTCTACAAACTTTTCCAAGGTCATTCCTACTTTGAATGCCAAAAAGTGTGCCGACTTTGTCAATCTGTCCACAATCACCCATATAGCATCATAACCTCTAGGAGTGCGAGGCAACCCGGAGACGAAGTCCATAATGATGTGTTCCCACTTCCATTCAGAAAGATGAATTAATATCTTTTTCATAGCACTTATTATTATTTTAATACACATATTTTATAAATTTAACTAAAAAAATGTGTTACCTTCATCACTGCATTTTAATAAATTATTAAAGGTAATTGGAGTTTTACTTATTTATTTACTGATTAAGCTTAATGTGTGCAGGTCCAGTCCGATAATTCCCAAGTCATCCACTATGGTTTAGTTGCTCCCACATCCAATTAAGTTCAACCTCTCAAGATTAGTTTCATCATCTCCACAATGCACTACTTGAACCCATACCACGACCGTAGATTAGCAATCATCCCATTTGTGATCAGCCACTCAAAACCCCACACCCAAACCCATTCATATCCCAGCCATTCCCTTCTTTCACGACCGGATCCCAAACTTCTTCCACGCCCAGCCAAGATCCACGGACCTCTTCATAATCCGAACCCAGTAAGGATTCCAAACAACCAAATCCATGAATCATCTCCGTCTCTACATTCGCATGGGATCACCCGACCAAAGAACCCCCTGTTTTTCCGAGCAAATCTTTCTCCCCGAGCATCACGGAAGAGCTCGCTATCTGTATCCATTGCATCCGCAACAATCCCATGCTCATCCCGAATCCAACTCTCCTCCTCCTCTGCATCTTTCCCATTCCGGATCAACTCTACCAGCCTTCCCGTTCTTATCCATGAACATTTTCCTTGCTTCGGAACAGAGTAAGAATCTTATCAGCGTCTGCAACATCCGAACTGATTGCAAAGAATGTCTCCCATATTTGCTCTTCCGAATCAAGCCAACCTTCATCCCGTCTGCGTTCCCTCCTCCACATCTTTCCCAATATCCCACGGATCAACTCCATTCACCGCATCCGAGTATCCCGATAGCATTCCGGATAAGAACCAAGCCAGCTTCCTCCTTCCACGCTCATCCCATCCGTGATTAACTACATCATCCCGCATCTTCAGCCGTGGGCATCAATCATGCATCCCCGTCCTCGCTATCCCCTGTTCCCAGCTCATTTTATCTTCATCCGAATCATCCCAGCATCCTCAAAACAGAATCCGTTCCCAGCCGTGAGCTTCATCCAAACTCCCGGATTAATCCCGAACATCCGCAGCCAATCCCATTCAAATCCATCATTCCATCCTTATCTCCTCTTCAGAACAAATCCCTTGCATTCTTTTCCCCTGTTCCGAAACAAAGGAAGTAACTATCCGTGATTCAAGACCCCTTCTTTCGGATCATCTCCCAGCCTATCAAACGGATGATTCCACGCATCATATTCCCTGCTCCACGTCCGCAGCATTCCGGCCGTTCGGATTGATTCCATCGTCCACGTCTGTCACAGCCTTCCCCTGTTTCGGAACCAACCTCAGCCGAACTCCCCTTGATTCATCCCAACTTCCGGATTCATCCCATCCACTTCCTCTGTGATCCATTCGCATCCCAACTGCCAGCCGTCCCAGCTTCATCTCTTCCGAATTCCATGTTATTCTTCCCCTCTGAGATCCTCTCAAACCCACTGTTTTCCCATGCTTCAGCCGTGAGCATAGTCCCCTGCATCCCAAAATTCCAGAACCATTTCCTTCCAGCTCCTTCAGCATCCGAGATTTTCTCCGCGTTCTCCCAGCAGATGCAGCTCATCTCCTTTTCATCACGGATCAGAATAACAGCTTATCACGGATAATCTCCCAGCAATCAACCGTTCGCGAGCCATCCACCTTATCCCACTTCCGGTCATCCTTATCTTCCCACTCGGAAGATCTTAAACAGAGGAGGAGAGGGGGGGGGGGGATGCAGGCTATAAAAGGGAGTCGAACATGAAGGCTTGGGGCATTCCTCCTCTTCCCCACCAGGGGAGGGGGCTGATCCCTTTATTCCTTCTTTCCCACCGGGGACTGCTCCCATTCCTCCTTTTTCCAACCGGGAGGAAGGCAAGCTCGGGTTCACAGGTGAAGTTCCCACGGAAGAAGATGAAATAACAGGAGAGAGAAGAGTTTGGGTCTTTTTGGGAATACCTTCTCACAAGAAAGAAAAAAAATGAAGGGCTGAGGCAGAGGAAGCCGATCGTGATAGAAATGGGAGCCTGCTGCTGTGCTACTGCTGCCGTCCACCATTGCATGGAAGCCTAAGCTTTTCACTAGGGCTGGATGCAACCCTAATAAAGGGACACGGGTTTTATATTTTATTTTATATTCTTGGAGTTGTATGGACTTATTGTTTTTAATGAATATCTTCTCTTGAATCATATTTAATTTCTGTGATTTTAAGTATGATGTTCGTACAACTGTTCTTCATGATCATTGAAGTAAAAATAAGATAGTCCATGCTTAGGGAAGATGCGATGTGCTGCCACCTTAGATTAGGGTAGACATTTCATGCCAACTGAAGATGGATTATGCTTAAATTACTTCTGTGAAATTTTATTCGAATGCTTATTAGGCTTGTAGCCAATTTGCATAATAATCCAAGAATAAATTAAAAATATAATTAATCCTTATTCCGATGTTAGTGGTGAATTCCTTACCCTAGGTTCTCCTAAACTGATATCCCTTTAATTGCATTTTCTTTTATTAAATTGCTTAGTTTAATAGTCTTCACAAATTTATCCTTTTAAATATTTTTATTTTTAAGAAAAGCAACTATACCCCAATTCCTGTGGATCGATACCCGTAATCACTATCCTACTAGATACGTGCTATTGCGTGGTCTTTAAAGTTGACTATCAATTTTTGGCGCCGTTGCTGGGGATTGTTAGCATAGTTGTTTTTCTTTTCATTAAAAAAAAATTTCAAAAAAAAACTTTCAAAAAATATATATATCTAAAATAAAATAAAAATATTTTCTATTTTTGTTACTTTTCTTATCTCCTTTCTCTCTCTTACTAATTTTTGATTTTTATTTGATCAGGGATCGAAGAGGAAGTCTGGAATGATCAAAAAGGGAACGGCTGAAAAAGGAATGTTGTAGAGGTTTGCTTTTAAAAAACAAAATTGCTAGGGAAATTCTCTTTGGTAACATCTAAACCTTTCTTATTTAAATTGATTTCCAATTAGCCTGAAATTTTGTGGTGATTGTTTGATTTTAATTTTAGTAAAAGTGTGAATGCATGCTTGATACACATACATCAATTAATCCGCACATAGTAAGGGCAATCACCCCAATAAGATAAGAACTGGATTTCATCACCAGATTCTTGCCCAAATTAGGTGAATCAATTCTCACATAGTTACCACTTTAATTAAAATCAATTAGACGTTGGCGCCTAGGGGCATTCGAGCTCAGTAGGACGAAGATCACCGAAAGTTGCACCAATTTTGCTCTATGGCTCAGTTGATGTCTAGGCAAGCTTTGTCCCTTTAAGGGAGACAGTTCATCTGTTCGAGGCAAGTGGTTTTTAAGTGGGACCTTTGCAACGCATCGTGACCCCCCCACTTACCTGGGAGCTTACCTGGTCAACTCAGTTCATTAGACTGGATTGGAGGCTTAGGTGCCCTCTTCAAACCAGTTAGGAGCTATCTAGTGATTTTAGGGTAAATATAAGGAATTGATGTGTTTTTCTTTTAATGCATGCTTGGCCCATTTTGACTTTGATATTGACAAGGCCATAGAAGTAGTCAACTTCTTGCCCGACAATCAGTCTCCCATAAATTTTCTTCCTTAGATAACTCGGCATAATCCGGTAAGATTTGATAAGGATGCGCTGCGTCTGGTTGAAGACGTTAAACTTAGCGCTTGTTGGGAGGCAACTCAATTCTCATATGTTATTTTTGCACATTTATCGCATTTTTCAGGAGTCCTCATATTACTGATGCAATTAAGGTAAAATGCTTCTATCCTCCATATGCATCATATTTTCGTCCAAAATAAAAATAATAAAAAAACAATAAAAATAAAATAATAATAATAATATAATATTATTCAATAAAAAATATTGAGGACAATGTCTGGTCTAGGTTGGGGATATAGAATTCAAATTTTTAAAGAAATTTTTTCACATTTTCATATTTTTGAATAAGTTTATCTCAAAAAAAAAATAATTTCTATGCTTTAGTGCTGAAATGATAAACATACAAAGTATATAAAATCTAAAAAAGCCTAATAACTAGTCAGGATTAAGTCAATTTGAGTTCTTTTTATTAAAAGTTCGTTTAGCGAGTTGTAAGATAATTTTTACTTTAGAATTTCACAACATACATGGCCTACACTTCTAAGAGTTAGGTTCAACATTATGTTGTTAAGTCTAGTAGCAACCTTGAGTCCTGATGAATTATACTTATCTAATTCGCTTTTATCTCAAAAAATAAAAAATAATAATAAAAAAATATAGAAAAAAAAGAGTGAATTTAGTCAGGTACATTGAAAAGGGCTACCTATTATCAAAGGTCAGCGGGCTTGTGATGATGAACCCGAGCATAGGTCCGTAGGGGAGTCTTGATGCCCAACACCTTATGCCATCTAGTGTGGGAGTGTTGATTGAATGCTCGTTACACGGAGGAATCATTACAAGAGTAAAAGTGCATAAAAAAAAGAAAAAGAAAGAGAAAATAATATTGACCTTGAAAAAGATGATAGTGTGAAAGCCGTCGTTGTAAAAATTCGGGTAAACTAGAATATTACAGATAAAGCCCATGAGGTATTAAAGTAAACATCCACAACTCTCGAAATCCTGCAAGATAGGATGATTTTGAATCAGTGAATAGATCTTATCTGACCAATTCTTGGAACCTACTAGCTTTAGCAGTATTTTGGGAAATCTAAAGCCTTAGCTTGTGTATGGTCCATATATCACCGAGCACCCAAGTATAAATAAGCCTTACAACTCTCTAACGGAAACTTAATAACTTCAACTTAAGTTGCATACTGACCTAGGATTTGGGCTGACTTAGTAATTAAAACTTTGTGTGCTTTTGAAATTCTTGGCACTTATGCATTTAAAATTAGATTTTATAAAATAATAAACTCTTTGGGTAAAGACAACAGTTTGTGGGTATCTGAGCCGGAAACCCTCACGAGACAAAACTCATCCACTAGGGCCACCTAGGGGTTTAAAGCCTTATTGCATACGGTAAATGCAATCGCGATTCCTGCGAAAGTGAGTTAGTTTTTATTCTGCTCGAGGACTAGCAAAATATAGATTTGGGGTTGTGATAAGTGCTAAATAATGCATGAATTAATATCTTTTTCATAGCACTTATTATTATTTTAATACACATATTTTATAAATTTAACTAAAAAAATGTGTTACCTTCATCACTGCATTTTAATAAATTATTAAAGGTAATTGGAGTTTTATTTATTTATTTACTGATTAAGCTTAATGTGTGCAGGTCCAGTCCGATAATTTCCAAGTCATCCACTGTGGTTTAGTTTCTCCCACATCCAATTAAGTTCAACCTCTCAAGATTAGTTTCATCATCTCCACAATGCACTACTTGAACCCATACCACGACCGTAGATTAGCAATCATCCCATTTGTGATCAGCCACTCATAACCCCACACCCAAACCCATTCATATCCCAGCCATTCCCTTCTTTCACGATCGGATCCCAAACTTCTTCCACGCCCAGCCAAGATCCACGGACCTCTTCATTATCCGAACCCAGTAAGGATTCCAAACAACCAAATCCACGAATCATCTCCGTCTCTACATTCGCATGGGATCACCCGACCAAAGAACCCCCTGTTTTTCCGAGCAAATCTTTCTCCCCGAGCATCACGGAAGAGCTCGCTATCTGTATCCATTGCATCCGCAACAATCCCATGCTCATCCCGAATCCAACTCTCCTCCTCCTCTGCATCTTTCTCGTTCCGGATCAACTCTACCAGCCTTCCCGTTCTTATCCATGAACATTTTCCTTGCTTCGGAACAGAGTAAGAATCTTATCAGCGTCTGCAACATCCGAACTGATTGCAAAGAATGTCTCCCATATTTTCTCTTCCGAATCAAGCCAACCTTCATCCCGTCTGCGTTCCCTCATCCACATCTTTCCCAATATCCCATGGATCAACTCCATTCACCGCGTCCGAGTATCCCGATAGCATTCCGGATAAGAACCAAGCCAGCTTCTTCCTTCCACGCTCATCCCATCCGTGATTAACTGCATCATCCCGCATCTTCAGCCGTGGGCATCAATCATGCATCTCCGTCCTTGCTATCCCCTGTTCCCAGCTCATTTTATCTTCATCCGAATCATCCCAGCATCCTCAAAACAAAATCCGTTCCCAGCCGTGAGCTTCATCCAAACTCCCGGATTAATCCCGAACATCCGCAGCCAATCCCATTCAAATCCATCATTCCATCCTTATCTCCTCTTCAGAACAAATCCCTTGCATCCTTTTCCCCTGTTCCGAAACAAAGGAAGTAACTATCCGTGATTCAAGACCCCTTCTTTCGGATCATCTCCCAGCCTATCAAACGGATGATTCCACGCATCATATTCCCTGCTCCATGTCCGCAGCATTCCGGCCGTTCGAATTGATTCCATCGTCCACGTCTGTCACAGCCTTCCCCTGTTTCGGAACCAACCTCAGCCGAACTCCCCTTGATTCATCCCAACTTTCGGATTCATCCCATCCACTTCCTCTGTGATCCATTCGCATCCCAACTACCAGCCGTCCCAGCTTCATCTCTTCCAAATTCCATGTTATTCTTCCCCTCCGAGATCCTCTCAAACCCACTGTTTTCCCATGCTTCAGCCGTGAGCATAGTCCCCTGCATCCCAAAATTCCAGAACCATTTCCTTCCAGCTCCTTCCGCATCCGAGATTTTCTCCGCGTTCTCCCAGCAGATGCAGCTCATCTCCTTTTCATCACGGATCAGAATAACAACTTATCACGGATAATCTACCAGCAATCAACCATTCGCGAGCCATCCACCTTATCCCACTTCCGGTCATCCTTATCTTCCCACTCGGAAGATCTTAAACAGAGGAGGAGAGGGGGGGATGCAGGCTATAAAAGGGAGTCGAACATGAAGGCTTGGGGCATTCCTCCTCTTCCCCACCAGGGGAGGGGGCTGATCCCTTTATTCCTTCTTTCCCACCGGGGACTGCTCCCATTCCTCCTTTTTCCAACCGGGAGGAAGGCAAGCTCGGGTTCACAGGTGAAGTTCCCACGGAAGAAGATGAAATAATAGGAGAGAGAAGAGTTTGGGTCTTTTTGGGAATGCCTTCTCACAAGAAAGAAAAAAATGAAGGGCTGAGGCAGAGGAAGCCTATCGTGATAGAAATGGGAGCCTGCTGCTGTGCTGCTGCTGCCGTCCACCATTGCATGGAAGCCTAAGCTTTTGACTAGGGCTGGATGCAACCCTAATAAAGGGACACGGGTTTTATATTTTATTTTATATTCTTGGAGTTGTATTGTAATAACCCCAAAATATTTTTTGTATATAAAAAAAGGATAGAATAGTCCTTTAAATTGATATAAGGGGTAAAATTGGAAGGAATCAAAAGATAATGGCATAGTTGTAGATGCATTGAAGAGGTAAGGGTAAAATTGGAAGGAATCAAAAGTTAATGGTGTTCGTTCGATTTCTGTCTACCTAAAAATATGCTAAACAGATCGTTGTTAGAACCGACGGACAAAAGTTAAATTTAATTCTACTCTTACCTTTCCTACTCGAAGAATAGCGGTTGTAAGAGGTCGATCCACAGGGAGGCGATTGGAGTTGCATAAAAATTAGAACGTTCACTCGGATTTGAAATCGATTTTTGAATGATAAAAGGAAAATATTATTTTGAGGATGTTGAATGTTTTCTAATTGAAATTAACTAAAAGACAGGTACTTAGATTCGAAAAGCATTTATTTAATTAATCAAAAAAAGAGTTTTGGCATAAATTAAAATAGACGACACTAAGAAGATTGAAGCCTGAAACATAAATTTCATAAAAGAAAATTAAATATATTGCATCAAAGAAAAATTTAAAAGATTGCATAAAAAAATAGAAATTAATTTGAATCTAGAACAGGGATTGCATGAAAGAAAATTGATGGATTTCATAAAAGGAAAAACTGATTACAAATAAAAATGGAGATTAGAGGCCTAATACTCCTTCTATTTTGCAAATCAAATAAAGAAAGAAAAATAAAAACAAATTACTTCTCTTTTCCCTCTCTCTCTCTCTCTCTCACGGTGGAACATAAAATACTAATTTCCCTTTTTTTTTCTTTCTTCTTCCCAAAAGAACAGAGCATCCCCTGTTCTTTTCTTTCTCTCTTCTCTCCCAAGCCGATGGCCTCCCTCCTCCCTGGTTCTTAGCCTCCACCGAGCACACCTCTCCTTCCCTGGTTCTTGGCCTCAACCCCAAAACCGAGCCCTCCCCCCTTCCTCTTCCTCCTTCTCTTCTTATAGCCGCGGACGGACGCCTGATGCGGAAGGGAGATGGCAGACGCGGTGAGGATGCGGGGAGGAGTCGATCACGGACGAGATCCGGGCGGAAGCTTCGTGGACGGCTGCTGGGAGCTGAAGCGGAAGGTGGGGACGCACAAGAGGCGGAGCGGGATCGCCGGAGATTGGAAGGAGCTGGATTGTTGCAGCTTCGCTGGGAGGCACGGATGCGTGATTCCTTCTTTGGGCGCCGGATTTGGGGCGTTCATGGCATGGGAGAGCTGGCAGCGACGGGAGAAGAGGAAGAATGCTGGGATTCCGGTTCGTTGCTGGCACGGTGGCTGGCACGGTGAGAACTTCCTTCTTTGGTTGCTGGGAAGGAGCGGAAGGTGGTCATCCGGGATGCTGAAATGGAAGAATTTGGCTGGGATGAAGGAGTGGATCACGGCTGGGGACGCGCTGAAATGGAAGAAGCGATCATCTGAGATCGATGGGAGGACGCCGTGGACGCTGGGATGTGCGGACGGTGTGGCTGGCTGGCGGGCTGAGGCGTTGATGGCGTGATCCGTGGACGATGATTCGGGAAGGAAACCGGGATCATTTGGAGGTTGCCGCGGGATCATGGTGTTGAAGACAGGAGGCTTTCACGGCTTGGATCACGGAGGAGGATGGCATTGAAGATGCGGACGCGGGCGGCTTGGATTTTCCTTTCCCTCGTAAGATGGGAGCTGGGAGACACCAAGTTCTGTCCAATTAGTCATATAGATAAAAAAATAGTATGATATGAAATTTGGCTTGTAGACGGGTCATCTATTCTGGCTGGAGGTCAGGTGCAATTCTTTCAAGTCATGGGTCACCCAGCACCTTATAGTTATGATATAGCCAATTTAGATTTGCCCAAAATTATTTTCCAAAAGCACAAAAGAAATGGACCCGATTCGGACCCAAACCTGACTCGGATCCGAACCCGACTCGGACCCGATTTGAAGTCAAATTTGTACTCAATGTGCATTTTATCTCTAATTTATACTAATCTATGTTAAACCCAAATATAATATTAATCCAGTAAATTTATCATTATCGGTTAACAATAACACTAATTTTAGTAACATGTAGGTCGCACTTTTGTGCTCTCATCACAACCCCCAACTAGCTTATTGCTAGTCTCTAGCAATTCAGTGCAAAAATGATAAAATGAGAGAGCAAAAGTGTTATTTATTATATAAATATCCTAAGATAAATACTCACTTTGTAGAGCATTACGATTGCACTTAGCATGTGCAACAAGCCGTTAAACCCCTAGGTTACCCTAGTGGACGAGTGTTGTCTCGTGAGGGTTTGCAGTGAAGTTACCCACAAACTTCAATCCCAAAATAAAAGTTGGTTTGTGAAATGAAAGTCTTATTTCAAGTACATAACTCATAAGAATTTTAAAAGCACACAAGGTTTTAATTACTAAGTAGCCCAATTTTTAGGTTAGTATGCAATTTAAGTTGAAGTTATTAAATTTTCCGTTAGGAAGTTGTAAGACTTATTTATACTTGAGTGCTCAGTGAAGTTTGGACCATGCACAAGCTAAGGTTTTGGATCTCCAAAATATCGCTAATATTAGTAGTTTCCAAGAATTGGTCGGACAAGACCTATTTGCTGATTCAAAATCATCTTTTCTGCAGGATTTCGAGAGTTGTGGATGTTTACTTTAATACCTCATGGGCTTTATCTGTAATATTCCAGTTTACTCGAATTTTTACAACGATGGCTTTCACACTATTGTCTTTCTTAAGGTCAATATACATTTTTTTTTCACTTTTTTTTGTGCTAAAGAGAAATGATAATGTATATATTGTGCACTTTTACTCCTGTGATGATTCCTCCATGTAGCGAGCAATTAGTCGACAATTCTCACACCAGTTGGCATGAGGTGTCGGGCATCAAGACTCCCCTACGGACCTATGCTCGGGTTCCTCATCACAAGCCCGCTGACCTTTGACAATAGGTAGCCCTTTTCGATGTACCTGACTAAATCCACCATTTTTTTTTTTTTGGATCAGAAAAAGATGGTTCATCAGGATTCGAGGTTGCTACCATATTCTCAACACAATGTCGAACCTATACCTTAGAAAATGCAGGCCAGATGTGTTGTGAAATTCAAAGCACTAATTAGCTTACAACTCACTAAAAGGAACTTAATAAAAAGAACTCACTTTGCACTACTTCCAACTAGTCATTGGGCTCTTAGATTTTATATACCTTTGTGTGTTGTATATATTTTTTTTTCAAAAATTTTAACTAAAAACTTTTTTTTATAAAATTTTAAATTCAAATGCGTAAAAATACCCCCAAACCTAAATCTAACATTGTCCTCAATGTTAAAGAAAATTTAATGCATTAAGAGGACAGAGGAGAGGTTACCTGATATGGGTGGGTAAATTGAAAATTGGGGCAAAATCCCCCAAATCTGCATGTTAGTATTTTTTTTTTTTTTATAGAAGATATTTATATGTTGGGTTGCCTCCCAAGAGCGCTAAGTTTTATGTCTTCAGCCAGACAATTCTAATTCATTCATGATAAACAGGGTCGGTCAGAAGTGTCTCCTCAACTTCTGGACTTAGATACTCAAGGTATGGTTTTAAACGATGTCCATTGACTTGAAAGGACCTACCATCCTTGGTATTGCATATTACTACTGCACCATGCGGGTGCACTTTCTCTACTGTGTATGGGCCAGTCCAGCGAGATTTAAGTTTTCCAGAGAATAGATGTAATCGAGAATCATATAGAAGGACTTTTTGTCCTTGGTGAAATTCCTTACGAATGATCATTTTATCATGCATGATCTTCATGCGATCTTTGTACTTTTTGGCACACTCGTAAGCATCGTTTCTAATTTCTTCAAGCTCATCGAGTTGAAGCTTCCTATATTCTCCTGCTTTGTCAAGATCGAAATTTAAATGTTTAATAGCCCAATAGGCCTTGTGCTCTAACTCAACAGGTAAATGGCAGGCCTTGCCATAGACAGTTCTATATGGAGACATTCCAATTGGTGTTTTGTAAGCCGTCCGATATGCCCACAGTGCATCTGTTAGCCTAAGAGACCAATCCTTCCGAGATGTATGAACAGTTTTTTCAAGGCTGCTCTTGATCTCCCGATTGGAAATTTCGACTTGTCCACTTGTTTGTGGATGATATGGTGTACTGACCTTGTGATTAATGTTGTACTTTCTCATAAGGGCTTTAAAGATTTTATTACAAAAATGTTTCCTCCCATCACTAATGATAGCACGAGGGGTGCCAAAATGAGCAAATATAGATTCTTTAAGGAACTTGATCACCACTTTGTGATCATTGGTCTTACATGCGATAGCCTCAATCCATTTTGATACATAGTCAACTGCCACAAGAATGTACTGATGCCCAAATGACATAGGAAAAGGACCCATAAAATCAATGCCCCAAACATCGAAAATTTCTATAATTAAGATAGGGTTCAGGGGCATCTCATTCTTTCTCGAAAGTTTTCCTAATCGTTGACATCGATCGCAAGATTTACAATAGTCATGCGCATCTCGAAAAAGTGTGGGCCAATAAAATCCGCACTGCAAAACTTTTGCAGCAGTTTTCTTCCCACTAAAATGACCACCACAAGCATGGTCATGACAAAAGAAAAGGACATTCCTTTGATCGTGTTCAGGGATGCATCGTCTGATGATTTGATCAGGACAGTATTTGAACAAGTATGGTTCATCCCAAAAATACCATTTTACACGAGCTAGAAAGCGAAATTTCTCTTGTTTGGTCCATGAACAGGGCATTCGTTCAGTAACTAGATAGTTGACTACATCAGCATACTATGGAACATTGGTATGGGAAATAATCATTAATTGTTCATCAGGGAAGGTCTCGGACACAGGTAATGATTCTGCAGATGACTCAACAATTAGTCTGGACAAGTGGTCAGCTACTACATTTTCAGATCCCTTTTTGTCTCAAATTTCGAGATCAAATTCCTGGAGCAATAGGATCCAACGAATGAGCCTTGCCTTAGCATCCTTCTTTGTGAGAAGGTACTTAAGGGCGGCATGATCAGAATAAATAAGAACCTTAGATCCTATTAGGTAGGGGCAAAATTTATCTAGAGCAAACACAACTGCCAACAATTCTTTTTCAGTGGTGGAATAGTTGAATTGGGCGTCATTTAGAGTTTTGCTTGCATAATGAATAACATGGGGAAGCTTCTCTACTCGCTGACCTAAGACAGCACCTATGGCATAATCAGATGCATCACACATGATTTCAAAAGGACGACTCCAATCAGGACTCCTTATGATGGGTGCTGAAGTTAGTTCAGACTTTAGTCTTTCGAAAGCAGTTATACAAATTGGCAAAAAATTAAAAGTAGCATCTTTCGCCAACAAATCGCATAAGGGTTTCGACAATTTACTGAAATCCTTGATAAAGCGGCGGTAAAAACCCGCATGCCCTAAAAAGGATCTGACTTCCCTAACAGTTTTGGAAGGTGGCAATTTAGCAATTAATTCTACTTTGGCCTTATCCACCTCAATTCCCCTTTGTGACACAATGTGTCCTAAAACAATACCTGATTCTACCATGAAATGACACTTCTCCCAGTTAAGAGCTAAGTTTTTCTGTTTACAGCGTTCTACCACAAGTGTCAAGTGGTGTAGACATTCCTCAAAATTGGATCCAAATACAGAAAAATCATCCATGAAAACTTCTAAAAATTTCTCTACCATGTCGGAGAAAATACTCATCATATACCATTGGAATGTAGCTGGTGCATTGCATGGCCCAAAAGGCATGCGACGATAAGCAAAAGTGCCATAAGGATAGGTGAATGTGGTTTTCTCTTGATCCTCACGTGCGATAGGGACTTGGTTATATCCAGAATAACCATCGAGGAAATAGTAATGGGAGTGGCCAGCTGGCCGTTCTAGCGTTTGATCGATGAAGGGTAGAGGAAAGTGGTCTTTCCTAGTCATGGCATTAAGCCTCCTATAGTCAATGCATACTCGCCATCCCGTTTGGACTCGAGTAGGGACTAACTCATTGTGATCATTTTTTACCACAGTGATGCCAGACTTTTTAGGTACGACTTGAACTGGGCTTACCCACTGACTATCAGAAATAGGATATATAATCCCTGCATCTAAAAGCTTGATGACCTCGGCTCGAACTACGTCCTTCATGATTGGATTAAGTCGCCTTTGTGGTTCTCTAGAAATTTTTGCATCTTCTTCTAGATGGATTTTATGTTGGACCACAGAAGGACTAATCCCCTTAATATCAGCTATAGACCAACCGATAGCTTCCTGATTCTTCCGAAGGATACTTAACAACTTCTCTTCATGTTCTTTAGTTAGATTCGATGCAATTATAATAGGTAAGGTCTTGTTTTCCCCAAGAAATGCATACTTCAAATTTTCGGGAAGGTCTTTGAGTTCTAGTTGTGGAGGTTTGACATTGGATGACACTAGCTGAGATTCCGAAATAGGCAATGATTCAAACTTGGTGGCCCATCTGCTAGTATCCATCACAGGAATGGAATCTAACAATGCATTAACCTCTTGACTTGACTCACAATCTTGACCAAAATTAGCCAAACATCTTTCTAATGGATCAGAATAACTCGACTCTTCAAAAGAACTGCTAATTATATTCTCAATCATATGAATTTCTTCCAAATCGTCCATCTTAGTTGACTGACTACTACTATGAAAAACATTGAGCTGGACATTCATGTTCCCAAAGGCTAGAGTCATTATTCCATTTCGGCAACTAATCACGGCATTTGAAGTGGCCAAAAATGGTCTACCTAGGATCACCGGAATGTGACTTTCTGGATTTTTTACTGGTTCAGTTTCAAGGACTACAAAATCCACAGGGTAGTAGAATTCATTAACTTTTACAGTCACATCCTCCACAATTCCTTTGGGATACTTCACAGTCCTATCTGCTAATGACAAGGTAATATTTGTGGACTTTAATTCCCCCAAACCTAGTTCGGTGTAGACAGAATAGGGTAATAGGTTCACACTTGCTCCTAAGTCTAATAGGGCTCTCCGAATGATGGTTTCTCCTATTTTAATTTCAACAGTGGGGCAACCAGGGTCCTTGTATTTTGGGGCAAACTGTTGTTGAATAAGAGATGAGGCTTGTGCAGCCATCACAGCTTGCCTAGGAATACTGGTTTTTCTTTACACCGTGGTTAAGTCTTTTAAGAATTTTGTATAGGAGGGGATCTGTCTGATGGCATCTAGGAAGGGTAAATTTATTTGGACATTTTTAAAGACTTCCATGATTTCATCGTACTGAGATTTTTTCTTTGAGTCTTGTAGTCTACTAGGAAAGGGAGCCTTAGGTGTGTAAGTTTCTATTGGTTTCTCCTCTATTCCTTGTGTTCCCTGTTCTTGTGCCTTTTTCTGGGTGGGGTTTGGTTCATGCTTTTCTTCTTTTTCTTGCACAGGAAGTTGGACCTTGTTGTCCACTTGCTTGCCAGACCGTAAAGTGGTGATTGCCTGGACTTAATGGGTTGGGTTTCCATTAGAATCAATCTAAAACTGGCCTCTCGGCCCTTGATTCTATTGTCTACTAGGGTTAGGCTCTGGCTGACTGGGCAATTCACCTTTCTTCCTATCCCCTAGAGAGTTGGCTATTTGGCTCAGACTAACCTCAAGTTTTGCAATCGCTTGCGCATGGAATTGGTTAGTCTGGGTTTGAGCCATGTTGGTCTGTTGTTGCTGTTGGATGAAGTCTTGTTGCTGCTTCATCATGTTAGCCATCATGGCTTCCAATGATGTAGTTTGCTGAGGGATAGGGGCACTATAAGTAGGAATAGGTGGAGCCAATGATTGGTTTATTTGTGATGGACCTATCCTGGAAAAATTCTTCTGAAAACCTGGTGGACCACCTTGATGCTGAATAGGTTCATTTTGCTTGTATGAGAAATTTGGGTAGAACCTATTATCAGGGTGGTAGACTGGGCTGAATGAATTGGGAGTGGGCTTCTTGAAGGCACTATATGAGCTAAGAGCATTTGCCTGCTCAGCCTTAATGTTGGGTAAACTAGGACAACACTCCACTAGATGCTCAGAACTATTACACAAGATACATAAACTATGTAACACGTGATCCACTTTCATGATGGGATTTAACTCTTTATATGAACTGGAACTAGTGGAAACAGTGAAAGCATCAAACTTTTTGCTTAAGTTGTTCATGCCAGTCACCAGATTGGACATGACATTTTTGAGTTCTGGGTCTGCTTTCATTTAATAATTACCTGGTTTTCTAGACCTGAACTCATCTCTATTTACTTCCTCACCATAGCTACTCCAATTTTGGGCGTTCTCGGCTAAGTCAACAAGAAATTCATAGGCTTGATCCGGGGTTTGGTCCATGAACCTACCTTTGTGCATAGACTCGATCATGTTTCTATGTGCCAGAGGTAGTCCTTTGTAAAAAAAATGTACTAGATCAGCCTTGTCAAGCCCATGGTGGGGGCACTTGACCAAAAGATCATGGAATCTTTCCCATAGTTGGAAAAATTCCTCCTCAGATTTTTCTCTAAAAGTTCTGATTGCATCCTTAATTTTTTCAGTTTTTACCATGGGATAGAACTTAGCCATGAACTTCCTAGATAGTTGTTCCTATGATGTGATGAAATTTGAAGCTAGGGAATACAGCCATGCAGCAGCACGATCCTCTAAAGTCATGGGAAATAACCTTAATTTAATACCCTCTTCATCTAAATTTTGATTTCTAAACGTTTGACAGATTGTCAAAAATTTGTTTAGATGAATGTAGGGTTGTTCACTCTCGAACCCATGAAACTTGGGTAACATGTTTATTGTTGCAGCCCGAATCTCGAATTGGGCTGCATTATTAATTGGTAATACTATGCAAGTAGGGGGACTAGCGGATGCGGGTGCAAACAATTCATTTAGGGTTCTAATATGTTCACCCATTGTAGAGATCGACGGTTGGTTTACAGTTCGCAGGTTGTGATGAAAAGTTCTGTCAATCTCAGGATCAAATGGGGTTAACTTATCCCTTAATGACCTTCTACCATGCATACATTTTCCACAACTTAATTAGACTTGACTCCTACAATGAACGAAATCCTAAAAGAAGAGAAGGGCTAGACACAGATGACCACAACCAACACCACACAACAATTTGACCCTATTAGTCTTAGAACTAAGTGAGGTTTAGTAGCTTCTTAAATCTAGTTGCATAGAGATGTATCAGGTTAAAAAGTTCCTGAAATTCTCTCCTAGATTAGACAGCTCCTAATCTCCCTTTCAGATTAAGCTTGAGCTTACCAGTTAAGCAATCCAGTAATCAGTGACCAGAAAAGTCCCGGGGTGTGTGGTGGTGCCAGAAGGGATACACCGATACCACAATATCCGTAACAGTTCTCACTGTTGTAAAACTTTCCTAGACATCACCAATTACTAAATTCTCACTGGAGTGGCTTTCAGCCGCTTCTTTCCAAGAGCCTAATTGAGCTCGAAAACCCTAAGGCCAACGTCTAATTTGATTTTAATTTAATTTGGCTTAGGATAAGTATGCAAGGTGGTGATTTTTGGGCTAAGGACAGGTAATGACTTCCCGACCTTATCTTTTTAATGGGTTTTGCCCTTAATTACTTTATGCAAATGCTTAATACTAAATGCAGCAAATAATCAATATTTTTTTTTAAAGTTTATGCAATGTCATTAGGTTGTATTGATTAAATGAGCAATCAATAAATTTTTTTTATTATATTTTTTTTATAATTTTTTTTATTATTATTTTTATTTTTTTTATAGCAATAACTTGAATGTAAACTAAACACAATTCTTATGCGTCAGTCAATCTCCGAATGCCCGTTGAATAAGCTCTGGAGATTACTCCGTGAGGAGTCCCAATAGAGGTATGATAACCTCGGGGGATTGCACCCTATCAATTACTAGCAAAAATAATAAATTTTTTAATATTTTTTTTGATTTAATTAAATTTTTTTTTCTTTTTAAACTTCAAATTTCGAATCTCAGAATTCAAATTTTGAATTTAAAAATTTTTTGAATTTTTGAAATTTTTTTTAATTTTATTTTTTTTTTGAATTTTAAATTTCGAATTTCAAATTTTAGAATTTAATAACTACGAAATTATTAACTAGAAATTATCAAAATAAGGAAAATTAATAAAAATAAAAATAAAAACTTACTACCGGAGTACGTTCACTCCGGGCATCCAAAATTTGATTTGATCTTCGTGATCGTTCTTGCTTCTCGATTTGCCTCCCCGGCAACGGCGCCAAAATTTTGTTCGTCCGATTCCTGTCTACCTAAAAATATGCTAGACAGATCATTGTTAGAACCGATGGACAAAAGTTAAATTTAATTCTACTCTTACCTTTCCTACTCGAAGAATAGCGGTTGTAAGAGGTCGATCCACAGGGAGGCGATTGGAGTTGCATAAAAATTAGAACATTCACTCGAATTTGAAATCGATTTTTGAATGATAAAAGGAAAACATCATTTTGAGGATGTTGAATGTTTTCTAATTGAAATTAACTAAAAGACAGGTACTTAGATTCGAAAAGCATTTATTTAATTAATCAAAAAAAGAGTTTTGGCATAAATTAAAATAGAGGACACTAAGAAGATTGAAGCCTGAAACATAAATTTCATAAAAGAAAATTAAATATATTACATCAAAGAAAAATTTAAAAGATTGCATAAAAAAATAGAAATTAATTTGAATCTAGAACAGGGATTGCATGAAAGAAAATTGATGGATTTCATAAAAGGAAAAACTGATTACAAATAAAAATGGAGATTAGAGGCCTAATACTCCTTCTATTTTGCAAATCAAATAAAGAAAGAAAAATAAAAACAAATTACTTCTCTTTTCCCTCTCTCTCTCTCTCTCACGGTGGAACATAAAATACTAATTTCCCTTTTTTTTTCTTTCTTCTTCCCAAAAGAACAGAGCATCCCCTGTTCTTTTCTTTCTCTCTTCTCTCCCAAGCCGATGGCCTCCCTCCTCCCTGGTTCTTAGCCTCCACCGAGCACACCTCTCCTTCCCTGGTTCTTGGCCTCAACCCCAAAACCGAGCCCTCCCCCCTTCCTCTTCCTCCTTCTCTTCTTATAGCCGCGGACGGATGCCTGATGCGGAAGGGAGATGGCAGACGCGGTGAGGACGCGGGGAGGAGTCGATCACGGACGAGATCCGGGCGGAAGCTTCGTGGACGGCTGCTGGGAGCTGAAGCGGAAGGTGGGGACGTGCAAGAGGCGGAGCGGGATCGCCGGAGATTGGAAGGAGCTGGATTGTTGCAGCTTTGCTGGGAGGCACGGATGCGTGATTCCTTCTTTGGGCGCCGGATTTGGGGCGTTCATGGCATGGGAGAGCTGGCAGCGACGGGAGAAGAGGAAGAATGCTGGGATTCCGGTTCGTTGCTGGCACGGTGGCTGGCACGGTGAGAACTTCCTTCTTTGGTTGCTGGGAAGGAGCGGAAGGTGGTCATCCGGGATGCTGAAATGGAAGAATTTGGCTGGGATGAAGGAGTGGATCACGGCTGGGGACGCGCTGAAATGGAAGAAGCGATCATCCGAGATCGATGGGAGGACGCCGTGGATGCTGGGATGTGCGGACGGTGTGGCTGGCTGGCGGGCTGAGGCGTTGATGGCGTGATCCGTGGACGATGATTCGGGAAGGAAACCGGGATCATTTGGAGGTTGCCGCGGGATCATGGTGTTGAAGACAGGAGGCTTTCACGGCTTGGATCACGGAGGAGGATGGCATTGAAGATGCGGACGCGGGCGGCTTGGATTTTCCTTTCCCTCGTAAGATGGGAGCTGGGAGACACCAAGTTCTGTCCAATTAGTCATATAGATAAAAAAATAGTATGATATGAAATTTGGCTTGTAGACGGGTCATCTATTCTGGCTGGAGGTCAGGTGCAATTCTTTCAAGTCATGGGTCACCCAGCACCTTATAGTTATGATATAGCCAATTTAGATTTGCCCAAAATTATTTTCCAAAAGCACAAAGGAAATGGACCCGATTCAGACCCAAACCCGACTCGGATCCGAACCCGACTCGGATCCGATTTGTAGTCAAATTTGTACTCAATGTGCATTTTATCTCTAATTTATACTAATCTATGTTAAACCCAAATATAATATTAATCCAGTAAATTTATCATTATCGGTTAACAATAACACTAATTTTAGTAACATGTAGGTCGCACTTTTGTGCTCTCATCACAACCCCCAACTAGCTTATTGCTAGTCTCTAGCAATTCAGTGCAAAAATGATAAAATGAGAGAGCAAAAGTGTTATTTATTATATAAATATCCTAAGATAAATACTCACTTCGTAGAGCATTACGATTGCACTTAGCATGTGCAACAAGCCGTTAAACCCCTAGGTTACCCTAGTGGACGAGTGTTGTCTCGTGAGGGTTTGCAGTGAAGTTACCCACAAACTTCAATCCCAAAATAAAAGTTGGTTTGTGAAATGAAAGTCTTATTTCAAGTACATAACTCATAAGAATTTTAAAAGCACACAAGGTTTTAATTACTAAGTAGCCCAATTTTTAGGTTAGTATGCAATTTAAGTTGAAGTTATTAAATTTTCCGTTAGAAAGTTGTAAGACTTATTTATACTTGAGTGCTCAGTGAAGTTTGGACCATGCACAAGCTAAGGTTTTGGATCTCTAAAATATCGCTAATATTAGTAGTTTCCAAGAATTGGTCGGACAAGACCTATTTGCTGATTCAAAATCATCTTTTCTGCAGGATTTCGAGAGTTGTGGATGTTTACTTTAATACCTCATAGGCTTTATCTGTAATATTCCAGTTTACTCGAATTTTTACAACGATGACTTTCACACTATTGTCTTTCTTAAGGTCAATATACATTTTTTTTTCACTTTTTTTTTGTGTTAAAGAGAAATGATAATGTATATATTGTGCACTTTTACTCCTGTGATGATTCCTCCATGTAGCGAGCAATTAGTCGACAATTTTCACACCAGTTGGCATGAGGTGTCGGGCATCAAGACTCCCCTACGGACCTATGCTCGGGTTCCTCATCACAAGCCCGCTGACTTTTGACAATAGGTAGCCCTTTTCGATGTACCTGACTAAATCCACCATTTTTTTTTTTTTGGATCAGAAAAAGATGGTTCATCAGGATTCGAGGTTGCTACCATATTCTCAACACAATGTCGAACCTATACCTTAGAAAATGCAGGCTAGATGTGTTGTGAAATTCAAAGCACTAATTAGCTTACAACTCACTAAAAGGAACTTAATAAAAAGAACTCACTTTGCACTACTTCCAACTAGTCATTGGACTCTTAGATTTTATATACCTTTGTGTGTTGTATATATTTTTTTTTCAAAAATTTTAACTAAAAACTTTTTTTTTATAAAATTTTAAATTCAAATGCGTAAAAATACCCCCAAACCTAAATCTAACATTGTCCTCAATGTTAAAGAAAATTTAATGCAGTAAGAGGACAGAGGAGAGGTTACCTGATATGGGTGGGTAAATTGAAAATTGGGGCAAAATCCCCCAAACCTGCATGTTAGTATTTTTTTTTTTATAGAAGATATTTATATGTTGGGTTGCCTCCCAAGAGCGCTAAGTTTTATGTCTTCAGCCAGACAATTCTAATTCATTCATGATAAACAGGGTCGGTCAGAAGTGTCTCCTCAACTTCTGGACTTAGATACTCAAGGTATGGTTTTAAACGATGTCCATTGACTTGAAAGGACCTACCATCCTTGGTATTGCATATTACTACTGCACCATGCGGGTGCACTTTCTCTACTGTGTATGGGCCAGTCCAGCGAGATTTATGTTTTCCAGGAAATAGATGTAATCGAGAATCATATAGAAGGACTTTTTGTCCTTGGTGAAATTCCTTACGAATGATCATTTTATCATGCATGATCTTCATGCGATCTTTGTACTTTTTGGCACACTCGTAAGCATCGTTTCTAATTTCTTCAAGCTCATCGAGTTGAAGCTTCCTATGTTCTCCTGCTTTGTCAAGATCGAAATTTAAATGTTTAATAGCCCAATAGGCCTTGTGCTCTAACTCAACAGGTAAATGGCAGGCCTTGCCATAGACAGTTCTATATGGAGACATTCCAATTGGTGTTTTGTAAGCCGTCCGATATGCCCACAGTGCATCTGTTAGCCTAAGAGACCAATCCTTCCGAGATGTATGAACAGTTTTTTCAAGGCTGGTCTTGATCTCCCGATTGGGAATTTTGACTTGTCCACTTGTTTGTGGATGATATGGTGTACTGACCTTGTGATTAATGTTGTACTTTCTCATAAGGGCTTTAAAGATTTTATTACAAAAATGTTTCCCCCCATCACTAATGATAGCACGAGGGGTGCCAAAACGAGCAAAGATAGATTCTTTAAGGAACTTGATCACCACTTTGTGATCATTGGTCTTACACGCGATAGCCTCAATCCATTTTGATACATAGTCAACTGCCACAAGAATGTACTGATGCCCAAATGACATAGGAAAAGGACCCATAAAATCAATGCCCCAAACATCGAAAATTTCTGTAATTAAGATAGGGTTCAGGGGCATCTCATTCTTTCTCGAAAGTTTTCCTAATCGTTGACATCGATCGCAAGATTTACAATAGTCATGCGCATCTCGAAAAAGTGTGGGCCAATAAAATCCGCACTGCAAAACTTTTGCAGCAGTTTTCTTCCCACTAAAATGACCACCACAAGCATGGTCATGACAAAAGAAAAGGACATTCCTTTGATCGTGTTCAGGGATGCATCGTCTGATGATTTGATCAGGACAGTATTTGAACAAGTATGGTTCATCCCAAAAATACCATTTTACACGAGCTAGGAAGCGGAATTTCTCTTGTTTGGTCCATGAACAGGGCATTCGTTCAGTAACTAGATAGTTGACTACATTAGCATACTATGGAACATTGGTATGGAAAATAATCATTAATTGTTCATCAGGGAAGGTCTCGGACACAGGTAATGATTCTGCAGATGACTCAACAATTAGTCTGGACAAGTGGTCAGCTACTACATTTTCAGATCCCTTTTTGTCTCAAATTTCGAGATCAAATTCCTGGAGCAATAGGATCCAACGAATGAGCCTTGCCTTAGCATCCTTCTTTGTGAGAAGGTACTTAAGGGCGGCATGATCAGAATAAATAAGAACCTTAGATCCTATTAGGTAGGGGCGGAATTTATCTAGAGCAAACACAACTGCCAACAATTCTTTTTCAGTGGTGGAATAGTTGAGTTATGCGTCATTTAGAGTTTTGCTTGCATAATGAATAACATGGGGAAGCTTCTCTACTCGCTGACCTAAGACAGCACCTATGGCATAATCAGATGCATCACACATGATTTCAAAAGGACGACTCCAATCAGGACTCCTTATGATGGGTGCTGAAGTTAGTTCAGACTTTAGTCTTTCGAAAGCAGTTATACAAATTGGCAAAAAATTAAAAGTAGCATCTTTCGCCAACAAATCGCATAAGGGTTTCGACAATTTACTGAAATCCTTGATAAAGCGGCGGTAAAAACCCGCATGCCCTAAAAAGGATCTGACTTTCCTAACAGTTTTGGAAGGTGGCAATTTAGCAATTAATTCTACTTTGGCCTTATCCACCTCAATTCCCCTTTGTGACACAATGTGTCCTAAAACAATACCTGATTCTACCATGAAATGACACTTCTCCCAGTTAAGAACTAAGTTTTTCTATTTACAGCGTTCTACCACAAGTGTCAAGTGGTGTAGACATTCCTCAAAATTGGATCCAAATACAGAAAAATCATCCATGAAAACTTCTAAAAATTTCTCTACCATGTCGGAGAAAATACTCATCATACACCGTTGGAATGTAGCTGGTGCATTGCATAGCCCAAAAGGCATGCGACGATAAGCAAAAGTGCCATAAGGATAGGTGAATGTGGTTTTCTCTTGATCCTCACGTGCGATAGGGACTTGGTTATATCCAGAATAACCATCGAGGAAACAGTAATGGGAGTGGCCAGCTGGCCGTTCTAGCATTTGATCGATGAAGGGTAGAGGAAAGTGGTCTTTCCTAGTCATGGCATTAAGCTTCCTATAGTCGATGCATACTCGCCATCCCGTTTGGACTCGAGTAGGGACTAACTCATTGTGATCATTTTTTACTACAGTGATGCCAGACTTTTTAGGTACGACTTGAACTGGGCTTACCCACTGACTATCAGAAATAGGACATATAATCCCTGCATCTAAAAGCTTGATGACCTCGGCTCGAACTACGTCCTTCATGATTGGATTAAGTCGCCTTTGTGGTTCTCTAGAAATTTTTGCATCTTCTTCTAGATGGATTTTATGTTGGACCACAGAAGGACTAATCCCCTTAATATCAGCTATAGACCAACCGATAGCTTCCTGATTCTTCCGAAGGATACTTAACAACTTCTCTTCATGTTCTTTAGTTAGATTCGATGCAATTATAATAGGTAAGGTCTTGTTTTCCCCAAGAAATGCATACTTCAAATTTTCGGGAAGGTCTTTGAGTTCTAGTTGTGGAGGTTTGACATTGGATGACACTAGCTGAGATTCCGAAATAGGCAATGATTCAAACTTGGTGGCCCATCTGCTAGTATCCATCACAGGAATGGAGTCTAACAATGCATTAACCTCTTGACTTGACTCACAATCTTGACCAAAATTAGCCAAACATCTTTCTAATGGATCAGAATAACTCGACTCTTCAAAAGAACTGCTAATTATATTCTCAATCATATGAATTTCTTCCAAATCGTCCATCTCAATTGACTGATTACTACTATGAAAAACATTGAGCTGGACATTCATGTTCCCAAAGGCTAGAGTCATTATTCCATTTCGGCAACTAATCACGACATTTGAAGTGGCCAAAAATGGTCTACCTAGGATCACCGGGATGTGACTTTCTGAATTTTTTACTGGTTCAGTTTCAAGGACTACAAAATCCACAGGGTAGTAGAATTCATTAACTTTTACAATCACATTCTCCACAATTCCTTTGGGATACTTCACAGTCCTATCTGCTAATGACAAGGTAATATTTGTGGACTTTAATTCCCCCAAACCTAGTTCGGTGTAGACAGAATAGGGTAATAGGTTCACACTTGCTCCTAAGTCTAATAGGGCTCTCCGAATGATGGTTTCTCCTATTTTAATTTCAACAGTGGGGCAACCAAGGTCCTTGTATTTTGGGGCAAACTGTTGTTGAATAAGAGATGAGGCTTGTGCAGCCATCACAGCTTGCCTAGGAATACTGGTTTTTCTTTTCACCGTGGTTAAGTCTTTTAAGAATTTTGTATAGGAGGGAATCTGTCTGATGGCATCTAGGAAGGGTAAATTTATTTGGACATTTTTAAAGACTTCCATGATTTCATCGTACTGAGATTTTTTCTTTGAGTCTTGTAGTCTACTAGGAAAGGGAGCCTTAGGTGTGTAAGTTTCTATTGGTTTCTCCTCTATTCCTTGTGTTTCCTGTTCTTGTGCCTTTTTCTGGGTGGGGTTTGGTTCATGCTTTTCTTCTTTTTCTTGCACAGGAAGTTGGACCTTGTTGTCCACTTGCATGCCAGACCGTAAAGTGGTGATTGCCTGGACTTAATGGGTAGGGTTTTTATTAGAATCAATCTGAAACTGGCCTCTCGGCCCTTGATTCTGTTGTCTACTAGGGTTAGGTTCTGGCTGACTAGGCAATTCACCTTTGTTCCTATCCCCTAGAGAGTTGGCTATTTGGCTCAGACTAACCTCAAGTTTTGCAATCGCTTGCGCATGGAATTGGTTAGTCTGGGTTTGAGCCATGTTGGTCTGTTGTTGCTGTTGGATGAAGTCTTGTTGCTGCTTCATCATGTTAGCCATCATGGCTTCCAATGATGTAGTTTGCTGAGGGATAGGGGCACTATAAGTTGGAATAGGTGGAGCCAATGATTGGTTTATTTGTGATGGACCTATCCTGGAAAAATTCTTCTGAAAACCTGGTAGACCACCTTGATGCTGAATAGGTTCATTTTGCTTGTATGAGAAATTTGGGTAGAACCTATTATCAGGGTGGTAGACTGGGCTGAATGAATTGGGAGTGGGCTTCTTGAAGGCACTATATGAGTTAAGAGCATTTGCCTGCTCAGCCTTAATGTTGGGTAAACTAGGACAACACTCCACTAGATGCTCAGAACTATTACACAAGATACATAAACTATGTAACACATGATCCACTTTCATGATGGGATTTAACTCTTTATATGAATTGGAACTAGTGGAAACAGTGAAAGCATCAAACTTTTTGCTTAAGTTGTTCATGCCAGTCACCAGATTGGACATGACATTTTTGAGTTCTGGGTCTGCTTTCATTTCATAATTACCTGGTTTTCTAGACCCGAACTCATCTCTATTTACTTCCTCACCATAGCTACTCCAATTTTGGGCGTTCTCGGCTAAGTCAACAAGAAATTCATAGGCTTGATCCGGGGTTTGGTCCATGAACCTACCTTTGTGCATAGACTCGATCATGTTTCTATGTGCCAGAGGTAGTCCTTTGTAAAAAAAATGTACTAGATCAGCCTTGTCAAGCCCATGGTGGGGGCACTTGACCAAAAGATCATGGAATCTTTCCCATAGTTGGAAAAATTCCTCCTCAGATTTTTCTCTAAAAGTTCTGATTGCATCCTTAATTTTTTCAGTTTTTACCATGGGATAGAACTTAGCCATGAACTTCCTAGATAGTTGTTCCCATGATGTGATGGAATTTGAAGCTAGGGAATACAGCCATGCAGCAGCACGATCCTCTAAAGTCATGGGAAATAACCTTAATTTAATACCCTCTTCATCTAAATTTTGATTTCTAAATGTTTGACAGATTGTCAAAAATTTGTTTAGATGAATGTAGGGTTGTTCACTCTCGAACCCATGAAACTTGGGTAACATGTTTATTGTTGCAGCCCGAATCTCGAATTGGGCTGCATTATTAATTGGTAATACTATGCAAGTAGGGGGACTAGCGGATGCGGGTGCAAACAATTCATTTAGGGTTCTAATATGTTCACCCATTGTAGAGATCGACGGTTGGTTTACAGTTCGCAGGTTGTGATGAAAAGTTCTGTTAATCTCAGGATCAAATGGGGTTAACTTATCCCTTAATGACCTTCTACGATGCATATATTTTCCACAACTTAATTAGACTTGACTCCTACAATGAACGAAATCCTAAAAGAAGAGAAGGGCTAGACACAGATGACCACAACCAACACCACACAACAATTTGACCCTATTAGTCTTAGAACTAAGTGAGATTTAGTAGCTTCTTAAATCTAATTGCACAGAGATGTATCAGGTTAAAAAGTTCCTGAAATTCTCTCCTAGATTAAACAGCTCCTAATCTCCCTTTCAGATTAAGCTTGAGCTTACCAGTTAAGCAATCCAGTAATCAGTGACCAGGAAAGTCCCGGGGTGTGTGGTGGTGCCAGAAGGGATACACCGATACCACAATATCCGTAACAGTTCTCACTGTTGTAAAACTTTCCTAGACATCACCAATTACTAAATTCTCACTGGAGTGGCTTTCAGCCGCTTCTTTCCAAGAGCCTAATTGAGCTCGAAAACCCTAAGGCCAACGTCTAATTTGATTTTAATTTAATTTGGCTTAGGATAAGTATGCAAGGTGGTGATTTTTGGGCTAAGGACAGGTAATGACTTCCCGACCTTATCTTTTTAATGGGTTTTGCCCTTAATTACTTTATGCAAATGCTTAATACTAAATGCAGCAAATAATTAATATTTTTTTTTAAAGTTTATGCAATGTCATTAGGTTGTATTGATTAAATAAGCAATCAATAAATTTTTTTTATTATATTTTTTTTATAATTTTTTATTATTATTATTTTTATTTTTTTTATAGCAATAACTTGAATGTAAACTAAACTCAATTCTTATGCGTCAGTCAATCTCCGAATGCCCGTTGAATAAGCTCTGGAGATTACTCCGTGAGGAGTCCCAATAGAGGTATGATAACCTCGGGGGATTGCACCCTATCAATTACTAGCAAAAATAATAATTTTTTTATATTTTTTTTTGATTTAATTAAATTTTTTTTTTTTTAAACTTCAAATTTCGAATCTCAGAATTCAAATTTTGAATTTAAAAATTTTTTGAATTTTTGAAATTTTTTTTTTAATTTTAATTTTTTTTTGAATTTTAAATTTCGAATTTCAAATTTTAGAATTTAATAACTATGAAATTATTAACTAGAAATTATCAAAATAAGAAAATTAATAAAAATAAAAATAAAAACTTACTACCGGAGTATGTTCACTCCGGGCATCCAAAATTTGATTTGATCTTCGTGATCGTTCTTGCTTCTCAATTTGCCTTCCCCGGCAACGGCGCCAAAATTTTGTTCGTCCGATTCCTGTCTACCTAAAAATATGCTAGACAGATCGTTGTTAGAACCGATGGACAAAAGTTAAATTTAATTCTACTCTTACCTTTCCTACTCGAAGAATAGCGGTTGTAAGAGGTCGATCCACAGGGAGGCGATTGGAGTTGCATAAAAATTAGAACGTTCACTCGAATTTGAAATGGATTTTTGAATGATAAAAGGAAAACATCATTTTGAGGATGTTGAATGTTTTCTAATTGAAATTAACTAAAAGACAGGTACTTAGATTCAAAAAGCATTTATTTAATTAATCAAAAAAAGAGTTTTGGCATAAATTAAAATAGAGGACACTAAAAAGATTGAAGCCTGAAACATAAATTTCATAAAAGAAAATTAAATATATTGCATCAAAGAAAAATTTAAAAGATTGCATAAAAAAATAGAAATTAATTTGAATCTAGAACAGGGATTGCATGAAAGAAAATTGATGGATTTCATAAAAGGGAAAAACTGATTACAAATAAAAATGGAGATTAGAGGCCTAATACTCCTTCTATTTTGCAAATCAAATAAAGAAAGAAAAATAAAAATAAATTACTTCTCTTTTCCCTCTCTCTCTCTCTCTCACGGTGGAACATAAAATACTAATTTCCCTTTTTTTTTCTTTCTTCTTCCCAAAAGAACAGAGCATCCCCTGTTCTTTTCTTTCTCTCTTCTCTCCCAAGCCGATGGCCTCCCTCCTCCCTGGTTCTTAGCCTCCACCGAGCACACCTCTCCTTCCCTGGTTCTTGGCCTCAACCCCAAAACCGAGCCCTCCCCCCTTCCTCTTCCTCCTTCTCTTCTTATAGCCGCGGACGGACGCCTGATGCGGAAGGGAGATGGCAGACGCGGTGAGGACGCGGGGAGGAGTCGATCACGGACGAGATCCGGGCGGAAGCTTCGTGGACGGCTGCTGGGAGCTGAAGCGGAAGGTGGGGACGTGCAAGAGGCGGAGCGGGATCGCCGGAGATTGGAAGGAGCTGGATTGTTGCAGCTTCGCTGGGAGGCACGGATGCGTGATTCCTTCTTTGGGCGCCGGATTTGGGGCGTTCATGGCATGGGAGAGCTGGCAGCGACGGGAGAAGAGGAAGAATGCTGGGATTCCGGTTCGTTGCTGGCACGGTGGCTGGCACGGTGAGAACTTCCTTCTTTGGTTGCTGGGAAGGAGCGGAAGGTGGTCATCCGGGATGCTGAAATGGAAGAATTTGGCTGGGATGAAGGAGTGGATCACGGCTGGGGACGCGCTGAAATGGAAGAAGCGATCATCCGAGATCGATGGGAGGACGCCGTGGACGCTGGGATGTGCGGACGGTGTGGCTGGCTGGCGGGCTGAGGCGTTGATGGCGTGATCCGTGGACGATGATTCGGGAAGGAAACCGGGATCATTTGGAGGTTGCCGCGGGATCATGGTGTTGAAGACAGGAGGCTTTCACGGCTTGGATCACGGAGGAGGATGGCATTGAAGATGCGGACGCGGGCGGCTTGGATTTTCCTTTCCCTCGTAAGATGGGAGCTGGGAGACACCAAGTTCTGTCCAATTAGTCATATAGATAAAAAAATAGTATGATATGAAATTTGGCTTGTAGACGGGTCATCTATTCTGGCTGGAGGTCAGGTGCAATTCTTTCAAGTCATGGGTCACCCAGCACCTTATAGTTATGATATAGCCAATTTAGATTTGCCCAAAATTATTTTCCAAAAGCACAAAGGAAATGGACCCGATTCAGACCCAAACCCGACTCGGATCCGAACCCGACTCGGATCCGATTTGAAGTCAAATTTGTACTCAATGTGCATTTTATCTCTAATTTATACTAATCTATGTTAAACCCAAATATAATATTAATCCAGTAAATTTATCATTATCGGTTAACAATAACACTAATTTTAGTAACATGTAGGTCGCACTTTTGTGCTCTCATCACAACCCCCAACTAGCTTATTGCTAGTCTCTAGCAATTCAGTGCAAAAATGATAAAATGAGAGAGCAAAAGTGTTATTTATTATATAAATATCCTAAGATAAATACTCACTTCGTAGAGCATTACGATTGCACTTAGCATGTGCAACAAGCCGTTAAACCCCTAGGTTACCTAGTGGACGAGTGTTGTCTCGTGAGGGTTTGCAGTGAAGTTACCCACAAACTTCAATCCCAAAATAAAAGTTGGTTTGTGAAATGAAAGTCTTATTTCAAGTACATAACTCATAAGAATTTTAAAAGCACACAAGGTTTTAATACTAAGTAGCCCAATTTTAGGTTAGTATGCAATTTAAGTTGAAGTTATTAAATTTTCCGTTAGAAAGTTGTAAGACTTATTTATACTTGAGTGCTCAGTGAAGTTTGGACCATGCACAAGCTAAGGTTTTGGATCTCTAAAAATATCGCTAATATTAGTAGTTTCCAAGAATTGGTCGGACAAGACCTATTTGCTGATTCAAAATCATCTTTTCTGCAGGATTTCGAGAGTTGTGGATGTTTACTTTAATACCTCATGGGCTTTATCTGTAATATTCCAGTTTACTCGAATTTTTACAACGATGACTTTCACACTATTGTCTTTCTTAAGGTCAATATACATTTTTTTTTCACTTTTTTTTTGTGTTAAAGAGAAATGATAATGTATATATTGTGCACTTTTACTCCTGTGATGATTCCTCCATGTAGCGAGCAATTAGTCGACAATTTTCACACCAGTTGGCATGAGGTGTCGGGCATCAAGACTCCCCTACGGACCTATGCTCGGGTTCCTCATCACAAGCCCGCTGACTTTTGACAATAGGTAGCCCTTTTCGATGTACCTGACTAAATCCACCATTTTTTTTTTTTTTGGATCAGAAAAAGATGGTTCATCAGGATTCGAGGTTGCTACCATATTCTCAACACAATGTCGAACCTATACCTTAGAAAATGCAGGCTAGATGTGTTGTGAAATTCAAAGCACTAATTAGCTTACAACTCACTAAAAGGAACTTAATAAAAAGAACTCACTTTGCACTACTTCCAACTAGTCATTGGACTCTTAGATTTTATATACCTTTGTGTGTTGTATATATTTTTTTTCAAAAATTTTAACTAAAAACTTTTTTTTTATAAAATTTTAAATTCAAATGCGTAAAAATACCCCCAAACCTAAATCTAACATTGTCCTCAATGTTAAAGAAAATTTAATGCAGTAAGAGGACAGAGGAGAGGTTACCTGATATGGGTGGGTAAATTGAAAATTGGGGCAAAATCCCCCAAACCTGCATGTTAGTATTTTTTTTTTTATAGAAGATATTTATATGTTGGGTTGCCTCCCAAGAGCGCTAAGTTTTATGTCTTCAGCCAGACAATTCTAATTCATTCATGATAAACAGGGTCGGTCAGAAGTGTCTCCTCAACTTCTGGACTTAGATACTCAAGGTATGGTTTTAAACGATGTCCATTGACTTGAAAGGACCTACCATCCTTGGTATTGCATATTACTACTGCACCATGCGGGTGCACTTTCTCTACTGTGTATGGGCCAGTCCAGCGAGATTTATGTTTTCCAGGAAATAGATGTAATCGAGAATCATATAGAAGGACTTTTTGTCCTTGGTGAAATTCCTTACGAATGATCATTTTATCATGCATGATCTTCATGCGATCTTTGTACTTTTTGGCACACTCGTAAGCATCGTTTCTAATTTCTTCAAGCTCATCGAGTTGAAGCTTCCTATGTTCTCCTGCTTTGTCAAGATCGAAATTTAAATGTTTAATAGCCCAATAGGCCTTGTGCTCTAACTCAACAGGTAAATGGCAGGCCTTGCCATAGACAGTTCTATATGGAGACATTCCAATTGGTGTTTTGTAAGCCGTCCGATATGCCCACAGTGCATCTGTTAGCCTAAGAGACCAATCCTTCCGAGATGTATGAACAGTTTTTTCAAGGCTGGTCTTGATCTCCCGATTGGGAATTTTGACTTGTCCACTTGTTTGTGGATGATATGGTGTACTGACCTTGTGATTAATGTTGTACTTTCTCATAAGGGCTTTAAAGATTTTATTACAAAAATGTTTCCCCCATCACTAATGATAGCACGAGGGGTGCCAAAACGAGCAAAGATAGATTCTTTAAGGAACTTGATCACCACTTTGTGATCATTGGTCTTACACGCGATAGCCTCAATCCATTTTGATACATAGTCAACTGCCACAAGAATGTACTGATGCCCAAATGACATAGGAAAAGGACCCATAAAATCAATGCCCCAAACATCGAAAATTTCTATAATTAAGATAGGGTTCAGGGGCATCTCATTCTTTCTCGAAAGTTTTCCTAATCGTTGACATCGATCGCAAGATTTACAATAGTCATGCGCATCTCGAAAAAGTGTGGGCCAATAAAATCCGCACTGCAAAACTTTTGCAGCAGTTTTCTTCCCACTAAAATGACCACCACAAGCATGGTCATGACAAAAGAAAAGGACATTCCTTTGATCGTGTTCAGGGATGCATCGTCTGATGATTTGATCAGGACAGTATTTGAACAAGTATGGTTCATCCCAAAAATACCATTTTACACGAGCTAGGAAGCGGAATTTCTCTTGTTTGGTCCATGAACAGGGCATTCGTTCAGTAACTAGATAGTTGACTACATTAGCATACTATGGAACATTGGTATGGAAAATAATCATTAATTGTTCATCAGGGAAGGTCTCGGACACAGGTAATGATTCTGCAGATGACTCAACAATTAGTCTGGACAAGTGGTCAGCTACTACATTTTCAGATCCCTTTTTGTCTCAAATTTCGAGATCAAATTCCTGGAGCAATAGGATCCAACGAATGAGCCTTGCCTTAGCATCCTTCTTTGTGAGAAGGTACTTAAGGGCGGCATGATCAGAATAAATAAGAACCTTAGATCCTATTAGGTAGGGGCGGAATTTATCTAGAGCAAACACAACTGCCAACAATTCTTTTTCAGTGGTGGAATAGTTGAGTTATGCGTCATTTAGAGTTTTGCTTGCATAATGAATAACATGGGGAAGCTTCTCTACTCGCTGACCTAAGACAGCACCTATGGCATAATCAGATGCATCACACATGATTTCAAAAGGACGACTCCAATCAGGACTCCTTATGATGGGTGCTGAAGTTAGTTCAGACTTTAGTCTTTCGAAAGCAGTTATACAAATTGGCAAAAAATTAAAAGTAGCATCTTTCGCCAACAAATCGCATAAGGGTTTCGACAATTTACTGAAATCCTTGATAAAGCGGCGGTAAAAACCCGCATGCCCTAAAAAGGATCTGACTTTCCTAACAGTTTTGGAAGGTGGCAATTTAGCAATTAATTCTACTTTGGCCTTATCCACCTCAATTCCCCTTTGTGACACAATGTGTCCTAAAACAATACCTGATTCTACCATGAAATGACACTTCTCCCAGTTAAGAACTAAGTTTTTCTGTTTACAGCGTTCTACCACAAGTGTCAAGTGGTGTAGACATTCCTCAAAATTGGATCCAAATACAGAAAAATCATCCATGAAAACTTCTAAAAATTTCTCTACCATGTCGGAGAAAATACTCATCATACACCGTTGGAATGTAGCTGGTGCATTGCATAGCCCAAAAGGCATGCGACGATAAGCAAAAGTGCCATAAGGATAGGTGAATGTGGTTTTCTCTTGATCCTCACGTGCGATAGGGACTTGGTTATATCCAGAATAACCATCGAGGAAACAGTAATGGGAGTGGCCAGCTGGCCGTTCTAGCATTTGATCGATGAAGGGTAGAGGAAAGTGGTCTTTCCTAGTCATGGCATTAAGCTTCCTATAGTCGATGCATACTCGCCATCCCGTTTGGACTCGAGTAGGGACTAACTCATTGTGATCATTTTTTACTACAGTGATGCCAGACTTTTTAGGTACGACTTGAACTGGGCTTACCCACTGACTATCAGAAATAGGACATATAATCCCTGCATCTAAAAGCTTGATGACCTCGGCTCGAACTACGTCCTTCATGATTGGATTAAGTCGCCTTTGTGGTTCTCTAGAAATTTTTGCATCTTCTTCTAGATGGATTTTATGTTGGACCACAGAAGGACTAATCCCCTTAATATCAGCTATAGACCAACCGATAGCTTCCTGATTCTTCCGAAGGATACTTAACAACTTCTCTTCATGTTCTTTAGTTAGATTCGATGCAATTATAATAGGTAAGGTCTTGTTTTCCCCAAGAAATGCATACTTCAAATTTTCGGGAAGGTCTTTGAGTTCTAGTTGTGGAGGTTTGACATTGGATGACACTAGCTGAGATTCCGAAATAGGCAATGATTCAAACTTGGTGGCCCATCTGCTAGTATCCATCACAGGAATGGAGTCTAACAATGCATTAACCTCTTGACTTGACTCACAATCTTGACCAAAATTAGCCAAACATCTTTCTAATGGATCAGAATAACTCGACTCTTCAAAAGAACTGCTAATTATATTCTCAATCATATGAATTTCTTCCAAATCGTCCATCTCAATTGACTGATTACTACTATGAAAAACATTGAGCTGGACATTCATGTTCCCAAAGGCTAGAGTCATTATTCCATTTCGGCAACTAATCACGACATTTGAAGTGGCCAAAAATGGTCTACCTAGGATCACCGGGATGTGACTTTCTGAATTTTTTACTGGTTCAGTTTCAAGGACTACAAAATCCACAGGGTAGTAGAATTCATTAACTTTTACAATCACATTCTCCACAATTCCTTTGGGATACTTCACAGTCCTATCTGCTAATGACAAGGTAATATTTGTGGACTTTAATTCCCCCAAACCTAGTTCGGTGTAGACAGAATAGGGTAATAGGTTCACACTTGCTCCTAAGTCTAATAGGGCTCTCCGAATGATGGTTTCTCCTATTTTAATTTCAACAGTGGGGCAACCAAGGGTCCTTGTATTTTGGGGCAAACTGTTGTTGAATAAGAGATGAGGCTTGTGCAGCCATCACAGCTTGCCTAGGAATACTGGTTTTTCTTTTCACCGTGGTTAAGTCTTTTAAGAATTTTGTATAGGAGGGAATCTGTCTGATGGCATCTAGGAAGGGTAAATTTATTTGGACATTTTTAAAGACTTCCATGATTTCATCGTACTGAGATTTTTTCTTTGAGTCTTGTAGTCTACTAGGAAAGGGAGCCTTAGGTGTGTAAGTTTCTATTGGTTTCTCCTCTATTCCTTGTGTTTCCTGTTCTTGTGCCTTTTTCTGGGTGGGGTTTGGTTCATGCTTTTCTTCTTTTTCTTGCACAGGAAGTTGGACCTTGTTGTCCACTTGCATGCCAGACCGTAAAGTGGTGATTGCCTGGACTTAATGGGTAGGGTTTTTATTAGAATCAATCTGAAACTGGCCTCTCGGCCCTTGATTCTGTTGTCTACTAGGGTTAGGTTCTGGCTGACTAGGCAATTCACCTTTGTTCCTATCCCCTAGAGAGTTGGCTATTTGGCTCAGACTAACCTCAAGTTTTGCAATCGCTTGCGCATGGAATTGGTTAGTCTGGGTTTGAGCCATGTTGGTCTGTTGTTGCTGTTGGATGAAGTCTTGTTGCTGCTTCATCATGTTAGCCATCATGGCTTCCAATGATGTAGTTTGCTGAGGGATAGGGGCACTATAAGTTGGAATAGGTGGAGCCAATGATTGGTTTATTTGTGATGGACCTATCCTGGAAAAATTCTTCTGAAAACCTGGTAGACCACCTTGATGCTGAATAGGTTCATTTTGCTTGTATGAGAAATTTGGGTAGAACCTATTATCAGGGTGGTAGACTGGGCTGAATGAATTGGGAGTGGGCTTCTTGAAGGCACTATATGAGTTAAGAGCATTTGCCTGCTCAGCCTTAATGTTGGGTAAACTAGGACAACACTCCACTAGATGCTCAGAACTATTACACAAGATACATAAACTATGTAACACATGATCCACTTTCATGATGGGATTTAACTCTTTATATGAATTGGAACTAGTGGAAACAGTGAAAGCATCAAACTTTTTGCTTAAGTTGTTCATGCCAGTCACCAGATTGGACATGACATTTTTGAGTTCTGGGTCTGCTTTCATTTCATAATTACCTGGTTTCTAGACCCGAACTCATCTCTATTTACTTCCTCACCATAGCTACTCCAATTTTGGGCGTTCTCGGCTAAGTCAACAAGAAATTCATAGGCTTGATCCGGGGTTTGGTCCATGAACCTACCTTTGTGCATAGACTCGATCATGTTTCTATGTGCCAGAGGTAGTCCTTTGTAAAAAAAATGTACTAGATCAGCCTTGTCAAGCCCATGGTGGGGGCACTTGACCAAAAGATCATGGAATCTTTCCCATAGTTGGAAAAATTCCTCCTCAGATTTTTCTCTAAAAGTTCTGATTGCATCCTTAATTTTTTCAGTTTTTACCATGGGATAGAACTTAGCCATGAACTTCCTAGATAGTTGTTCCCATGATGTGATGGAATTTGAAGCTAGGGAATACAGCCATGCAGCAGCACGATCCTCTAAAGTCATGGGAAATAACCTTAATTTAATACCCTCTTCATCTAAATTTTGATTTCTAAATGTTTGACAGATTGTCAAAAATTTGTTTAGATGAATGTAGGGTTGTTCACTCTCGAACCCATGAAACTTGGGTAACATGTTTATTGTTGCAGCCCGAATCTCGAATTGGGCTGCATTATTAATTGGTAATACTATGCAAGTAGGGGGACTAGCGGATGCGGGTGCAAACAATTCATTTAGGGTTCTAATATGTTCACCCATTGTAGAGATCGACGGTTGGTTTACAGTTCGCAGGTTGTGATGAAAAGTTCTGTTAATCTCAGGATCAAATGGGGTTAACTTATCCCTTAATGACCTTCTACGATGCATATATTTTCCACAACTTAATTAGACTTGACTCCTACAATGAACGAAATCCTAAAAGAAGAGAAGGGCTAGACACAGATGACCACAACCAACACCACACAACAATTTGACCCTATTAGTCTTAGAACTAAGTGAGATTTAGTAGCTTCTTAAATCTAATTGCACAGAGATGTATCAGGTTAAAAAGTTCCTGAAATTCTCTCCTAGATTAAACAGCTCCTAATCTCCCTTTCAGATTAAGCTTGAGCTTACCAGTTAAGCAATCCAGTAATCAGTGACCAGGAAAGTCCCGGGGTGTGTGGTGGTGCCAGAAGGGATACACCGATACCACAATATCCGTAACAGTTCTCACTGTTGTAAAACTTTCCTAGACATCACCAATTACTAAATTCTCACTGGAGTGGCTTTCAGCCGCTTCTTTCCAAGAGCCTAATTGAGCTCGAAAACCCTAAGGCCAACGTCTAATTTGATTTTAATTTAATTTGGCTTAGGATAAGTATGCAAGGTGGTGATTTTTGGGCTAAGGACAGGTAATGACTTCCCGACCTTATCTTTTTAATGGGTTTTGCCCTTAATTACTTTATGCAAATGCTTAATACTAAATGCAGCAAATAATTAATATTTTTTTTTAAAGTTTATGCAATGTCATTAGGTTGTATTGATTAAATAAGCAATCAATAAATTTTTTTTTATTATATTTTTTTTATAATTTTTTTATTATTATTATTTTTATTTTTTTTTATAGCAATAACTTGAATGTAAACTAAACTCAATTCTTATGCGTCAGTCAATCTCCGAATGCCCGTTGAATAAGCTCTGGAGATTACTCCGTGAGGAGTCCCAATAGAGGTATGATAACCTCGGGGGATTGCACCCTATCAATTACTAGCAAAAATAATAATTTTTTTTATATTTTTTTTTGATTTAATTAATTTTTTTTTTTTTAAACTTCAAATTTCGAATCTCAGAATTCAAATTTTGAATTTAAAAATTTTTTGAATTTTTGAAATTTTTTTTTTTAATTTTAATTTTTTTTTGAATTTTAAATTTCGAATTTCAAATTTTAGAATTTAATAACTATGAAATTATTAACTAGAAATTATCAAAATAAGAAAAAATTAATAAAAATAAAAATAAAAAACTTACTACCGGAGTATGTTCACTCCGGGCATCCAAAATTTGATTTGATCTTCGTGATCGTTCTTGCTTCTCAATTTGCCTTCCCGGCAACGGCGCCAAAATTTTGTTCGTCCGATTCCTGTCTACCTAAAAATATGCTAGACAGATCGTTGTTAGAACCGATGGACAAAAGTTAAATTTAATTCTACTCTTACCTTTCCTACTCGAAGAATAGCGGTTGTAAGAGGTCGATCCACAGGGAGGCGATTGGAGTTGCATAAAAATTAGAACGTTCACTCGAATTTGAAATGGATTTTTGAATGATAAAAGGAAAACATCATTTTGAGGATGTTGAATGTTTTCTAATTGAAATTAACTAAAAGACAGGTACTTAGATTCAAAAAGCATTTATTTAATTAATCAAAAAAAGAGTTTTGGCATAAATTAAAATAGAGGACACTAAAAAGATTGAAGCCTGAAACATAAATTTCATAAAAGAAAATTAAATATATTGCATCAAAGAAAAATTTAAAAGATTGCATAAAAAAAATAGAAATTAATTTGAATCTAGAACAGGGATTGCATGAAAGAAAATTGATGGATTTCATAAAAGGGAAAACTGATTACAAATAAAAATGGAGATTAGAGGCCTAATACTCCTTCTATTTTGCAAATCAAATAAAGAAAGAAAAATAAAAATAAATTACTTCTCTTTTCCCTCTCTCTCTCTCTCTCTCACGGTGGAACATAAAATACTAATTTCCCTTTTTTTTTCTTTCTTCTTCCCAAAAGAACAGAGCATCCCCTGTTCTTTTCTTTCTCTCTTCTCTCCCAAGCCGATGGCCTCCCTCCTCCCTGGTTCTTAGCCTCCACCGAGCACACCTCTCCTTCCCTGGTTCTTGGCCTCAACCCCAAAACCGAGCCCTCCCCCCTTCCTCTTCCTCCTTCTCTTCTTATAGCCGCGGACGGACGCCTGATGCGGAAGGGAGATGGCAGACGCGGTGAGGACGCGGGGAGGAGTCGATCACGGACGAGATCCGGGCGGAAGCTTCGTGGACGGCTGCTGGGAGCTGAAGCGGAAGGTGGGGACGTGCAAGAGGCGGAGCGGGATCGCCGGAGATTGGAAGGAGCTGGATTGTTGCAGCTTCGCTGGGAGGCACGGATGTGTGATTCCTTCTTTGGGCGCCGGATTTGGGGCGTTCATGGCATGGGAGAGCTGGCAGCGACGGGAGAAGAGGAAGAATGCTGGGATTCCGGTTCGTTGCTGGCACGGTGGCTGGCACGGTGAGAACTTCCTTCTTTGGTTGCTGGGAAGGAGCGGAAGGTGGTCATCCGGGATGCTGAAATGGAAGAATTTGGCTGGGATGAAGGAGTGGATCACGGCTGGGGACGCGCTGAAATGGAAGAAGCGATCATCCGAGATCGATGGGAGGACGCCGTGGACGCTGGGATGTGCGGACGGTGTGGCTGGCTGGCGGGCTGAGGCGTTGATGGCGTGATCCGTGGACGATGATTCGGGAAGGAAACCGGGATCATTTGGAGGTTGCCGCGGGATCATGGTGTTGAAGACAGGAGGCTTTCACGGCTTGGATCACGGAGGAGGATGGCATTGAAGATGCGGACGCGGGCGGCTTGGATTTTCCTTTCCCTCGTAAGATGGGAGCTGGGAGACACCAAGTTCTGTCCAATTAGTCATATAGATAAAAAAATAGTATGATATGAAATTTGGCTTGTAGACGGGTCATCTATTCTGGCTGGAGGTCAGGTGCAATTCTTTCAAGTCATGGGTCACCCAGCACCTTATAGTTATGATATAGCCAATTTAGATTTGCCCAAAATTATTTTCCAAAAGCACAAAAGAAATGGACCCGATTCGGACCCAAACCCGACTCGGATCCGAACCCGACTCGGACCCGATTTGAAGTCAAATTTGTACTCAATGTGCATTTTATCTCTAATTTATACTAATCTATGTTAAACCCAAATATAATATTAATCCAGTAAATTTATCTTTATCGGTTAACAATAACACTAATTTTAGTAACATGTAGGTCGCACTTTTGTGCTCTCATCAAATGGCATAACGGTAGATATGTTGAAGTGTTAGGGGCAAAATGGAAATTTAATAATATTAAACAAAGGGTGAATAGTGTTTTGATGTGATTTAATTGGAGGGTTTGAGCTGGCTCACGGGAGTGAAATAGAGAGGAGAGGGGGAGGGTTCTCAGACGACACAGAGAGAAAGAAAAAGAAACGAAGAAGAAGAAAAAGAAGAAGGAAGAGGGATTCGAGGTGGAAGGGAGTCCCGGTTGCACTTCCAGCTGAAGGAAAAAGTATAGATCTCCTTCTTCTCTACGCAAGGACCTCGATTTCCAAAAAGAAAAAGATAAATATCTATCCCTATCTTGTCTTTTGATGATATTAGGCTATATAAAGGGTGGATATAGTCTAGAGGGGTCGGATAAGGGTTGTAGAGGCGGTTAAAAGAGGAAGAATCGGATTTTGACAAATTTTTCCGGCACTACGGAAAAACTGTGTCGAAGTCCCAACTTCAGCGAATTATTTAGGGGGTCAAACGACCTCCGATAGCAATGCATGTTACCTCTTTGGAATACCCTATTAGTGTAGAATGTTAGGTAAAAATTTCATCAAATTTGGAGTTTGGAAAGTGGATCAAACCCAGGATGAAGTAACCGGCTATCGGTCCGGGTTACTGTTCATCCGAGTGGGAAAATAGGAGATTTCATACCATAATAGGGTATTAAGCCCAGATTAAGCTAAGGGGACCTTGTACTCATGCAAGGGAGTCCCTAATACACATAAATGGTAAGTTAATTAATAGAAAAGAAAAAAGAAAGAAAAGAAATGATTTAGGGAACAGGGGAGTTGAATCAATTAAAGTCCCCTATATTATAATTGGCACGTAGATTATAGCCCTTGATACAAGACTAAATGTATTGTAAATGCATGTCACAGTTGGGCAAGAAGCTAGGGAACAAGAGGAAGAAGTTCCTCACTGCCTGTTGTAGATTTTTGGAGGCGTATCAGGGCTGTGCCGGATTGACAGGTGAGTGGGAGTTTGTACTTTGCACCATGAGCGCATTCCTTATTTATTTTCATAAATGTTGCCAAGTGTGACTTGATTCTACTGAGCTTATTGATTAATTGTTGTAGTAGATTCCTCTATAATCTTGATTCTCCATGCTTGATTATTCTGTACATGCATTTGAGGGAGCATTGAGAGGAATTACAAGGGGTTGATGAGTAATCAAATTGATTCCGAATTGTGAAATGATTTCTTTTGTAAATTGATTTCATTTCCTCTATTTCCAAGATTTGTAGAGCCTTTTTAGTGGTATATTGAGTTGTATTGCACTTCCTTGACCCTCACTCCTAACCCTGATGTTAGTTTATGATTGGGTCATGATCGACTGAGTGGTAGTCTTGATTATACTCCTTTTTAGTAGAGTATTGGGAGGGTGCATTATGGCATTTATGCATGGCTTGGCAGTATCTGCAGGACACCTATAGTCGATGGGGTTGAACATCGGCCTTTGTGCACATAGTAGCCTTCTGGGTGGGCGGAGCCCAGTCCCTTCCTAGGGGGGACACGGCCCTAGGCGTAGGATCGGCCGGTCCTACGACTTATATTCTGTTTGTCGCCAGGCATAGTAAGACCCCGCGAGGTGCAGTATGGCTTTCCGCGGATGTAGAATTCCTGCGAGGTGCCGTTTAGTATATAGATGTGAGATGGATTTCTGTTCTGGATACTGGCCAGCATTTACATGATCAGTGTGGTGTCTTATCCTGCATATGCATGTGACAGTGGAGAGTTGTTGCTGGTTCGCCTGGAGCGTAAAACCCACCTCCCGACAGCTGTCCAGTGATGATTTACATATTGGTGTGGTGTCATATTCGATGTATGCATGTGACAGTAGGAAGTTGTTGCTGGTTCGTCTGGGGTGTAAACCCACCTCCTGATAGCTGTCTTGTTGATGATTCAGCCTATTGACACCTGATTTACATGTTTTAGTACTATGACCTGTTGACCATTTTCATGTTATCATACATAGTTATTTGATTATTCTATATATGCTCCAGATGAGTTGATTGGGATTGTGATGATTTACTCTATATTCTCTATATTGAGTTCATGTTCATCTTGTTATTGATCTTGAGATTTCATCTCGAGCCATGATTATATTCTGTCTCATATGCATAGTACTCTCTACTCCACTCACTGAGTATTTATATACTCACTCCCCAGTTTGGTGGTTTTGATTTCAGGACAGGTGTTGTATAGAGAGGAGCAGGGTTAGAGATTGCCTGCTAGCTGTGCCGCTCCATAGTATAATGTAGATAGAGGTTTATACCTTTTGGTGTATTATAAATCTTCTATTGTATATAGTGTATAGTTACAGTCATAGATCCTGTTGTGGATATGGGTTTAACCATGGATGGAATGGGAACCAGATTTTTATACAGATGAGTTATATGCCTGTGATGATGTATTGATATATATTGTCCATGTTCATTATGTGACAGATTATGTGATTGCTGCTCTGACAGGTAGTGTTGTTGTATGTAATGAAATAATCCTGACAGGTTACCATAGGAAAGGTGATCATTTTGTGCATGCATCATGCCAAAATTTTTCAGAATTTATTGATGATTGATAGGTAGTAGGGTTCTACGTGGTGGCTGGTGGCCTTATGCCTACCCGCACCCTAGGACCATCGCGGCGGCCCGCCGGGAACGGGGCGGGGGTCGTGACAAAGCTTGGTATCAGAGCAAAGGTTAAGAAGAGTCCTGTCAGAGCAATAGGGTGAGTCAGGATTAAGTATAGGATTATACTATGGAGCATAGGATTTTTTTGTATATTAATTTATGAGTCATTTACAATTCAGTAAATATATTATGACTCAGTGTGTAACGACTGCCCTCTCTTTTAGCTCCTTTAGAGACATATAAAGAATACCTCCAAGGAGAGGACCTACTCGTCCTGGAAAGAGGATGGAGCCAGATGTAGCATTGGATGCGGGTTCCGCACATGTCGAGCCCCAAAGAGAAAAATCTCCTCCTGCTGATAGACGGAGGGTTGATGATCAAGGAGAGGTAGAAAGTAGAGATGCATTGATGGAACAGTTACTGGCGGAGAATCTGGCTCTGAGGGAGCAGATTGCTCGGGGAAAACCTCCTACCCCGTCAGTAGTATCCATCCCACCTCCTGTACCTGTGCCAAGAAGTTTGGCCAGGCGAGCTCTAGATATGAGGGGATTACTGTACAAGAATTTCTGAGGCTCAGAACCCCGGAGTTTAAGGGTGAAGAAGGTGAAGATCCTCAGAGATTTCTGGAGGAGACTGAAAAGATGATACGGAGACTGCCCTGTTCTGATGCCAAGAGCTATAGAACTTGTAGGGCTTACAATGAAGGAAGATGCCTGGGACTGGTACTAGAGACAAGTGGAGGATAGATTGTACAGTAGGAATCCTCCAACCTGGGAAGGAGTTCAGGCAAGCAGTGATGGATGAGTTCTTGTCTCCGGTTGAGAGGCAAAATCGGGCTCTTCAGTTTGAGAGGCTGAAGCAGATGCCCGGAATGAGCGTGTCTGAGTACGCTCGTGAGTTCACTAGATTGGGGAAGTATGCTCTTACATCATCCCCACTGAAGCTGGCCAGGATAGAAAGATTCAGGCGGGGGTCTGATTTTCCCCGATTTATAATGCAGTACTGGCGGTAAAGGTCCCCACCTTGTCTAGGCTGATAGATAAAGCAAAACAGTGGGAGACCCAGAAACAAAGAGGAAAGAGCTGAAAAGAGAACAAAGAAAAATGAGTGTGGGGAAGGAGCAAAGTAGTAGAGGTAGATCTGAGGAAGTAGATCTCTCGGAGGCCCGACGGAGCAGTCTGTACGCTCAGCTCCACCTGCCCCACGTAAAGAGAAATGGAGGGAAAGAGGTCAATCACAAGATACTTTTCTACCATCAGTACTCGTCCTCCAGTCACTATGGCCAGAACTGAATCCGGGTTCCAATCATGGCCAGTGTGTGGCATATGTGGGAAGCAGCACCCTGGCAGATGCAGAATGGGGCCAGGGAGTGTGCTACAGATGTGGACAATCGGGTCATTTTGCCAGAGAATGCCCGCAGGGTGCCACCAACAGTTTTGCCTTTGGCATCCTACCCTTCTGTGCAGAATGGACAGGCCTAGTAGTAGGGAGTCTGTAGGCAGAGGCAGAGGTCAAGCTAAATATCACAGCAGAGTGCTGGACCATCTCAACTGTCAGCTCCAGTAGGCAGAAGGCAAGGAAGGGTGTTCACCGGTACATCCACAGGAGGAACAGGCATCGAATGCAGCTGTGACAGGTATGCTCGCTCATTAATAAGATTAAAGCTAGAGTGTTATTTGATTGTGGAGCTACCCCATTCATTTGTGTCCCCTTATTTTGCTAAAAGTTAGCTAAGCGATAAGATATTAATGGCATATCCCTTAGCTATTAGTACACCTGTAGGGGATAGTATAGAAGCGAAGTATGTATATCCTACCTATGTGGTAGAGATAGAAGGTAAAACACTCCCAATTTATTTGATTCCCAATACCACACCGAGCAGAATATGAAAGAGCAGATACACTCACCCCTTTAAGTAATCAGGTAATTTACTCTTTTAAATTCGAGGACGAATTTTATATAAGGGGGGAGGATGTAATAACTCCAAAATATTTTTTCTATATAAAAAAGGATAGAATAGTCCTTTAAATTGATATAAGGGGTAAAATTGGAAGGAATCAAAAATAATGGCATAGTTGTTAGATGTATTGAAGTGGTAAGGGTAAATTGGAAGGAATCAAAAGTTAATGGCATAACGGTAGATATGTTGAAGTGTTAGGGCAAAATGAAATTTAATAATATTAACAAAGGGTGAATAGTGTTTTGATATGATTTAATTGGAGGGTTTGAGCTGGCTCACGGGGAGTGAAACAAAGAGGAGAGGGGGAGGGTTCTCAGACGACACAGAGAGAAGAAAAAGAGAAGAAGAAGAAGAAAAAGAAGAAGGAAGAGGGATTCGAGGTGGAAGGGAGTCCCGGTTGCACTTCCAGCTGAAGGAAAAGTGTAGATCTCCTTCTTCTCTACGCAAGGACCTCGATTTCCAAAAAGAAAAAGGTAAATATCCATCCCTATCTAGTCTTTTGATGATATTAGGCTATATAAAGGGTGGATATAGTCTAGAGGGGTTGGATAAGGGTGGTAGAGGCGGTTAAAAGAGGAAGAATCGATTTTGGACAAATTTTTCCGGCACTACGGAAAAACTGTGTCGAAGTCCCAACTTCAGCAAATTATTTAGGGGGTCAAACAACCTCCGATAGCAATGCATGTTACCTCTTTTGGAATCCCTATGAGTGTAGAATGTTAGGTAAAAAATTTCATCAAATTTGGAGTTTGGAAAGTGGATCAAACCCAGGGATGAAGTAACCGGCTGTCGGTCCGGGTTACTGTTCATCCGAGTGGGAAAATAGAGAATTTTATGCCATAATAGGGTATTAAGCCCAAATTAAGCTAAGGGGACCTTGTACTCATGCAAGGGAGCCCTAATACACATAATAGTGAGTTAATTAATAGAAAAGAAAAAAAGAAAGAAAAGAAAAGATTTAGGAAACGGGGGAGTTGAATCAATTAAAGTCCCTATATTATAATTGGCACGTAGATTATAGCCCTTGATGCAAGACTAAATGTATTGTAAATGCATGTCCAGTTGGGCAAGAAGCTAGGGAACAAGAGGAAGAAGTTCCTCACTGCCTGTTGTAGATTTTTGGAGGGCGTATCAGGGCTGTGTCCGGATTGACAGATGAGTGGGAGTTTGTACTTTTGCACCATGAGCGCATTCCTTATTCATTTTCATAAATGTTGCCAAGTGTGACTTGATTCTACTGAGCTTATTGATTAATTGTTGTAGTAGATTCCTCTATAATCTTGATTCTCCATGCTTGATTATTCTGTACATGCATTTGAGGGAGCATTGAGAGGATTCGAGGGGTTGATGAGTAATCAAATTGATTCCGATTTGTGAAATGATTTCTTTTGTAAATTGATTTTATTTCCTCTATTTCCAAGATTTGTAGAGCCTTTTTAGTGGTATATTGAGTTGTAATTGCACTTCCTTGACCCTCACTCCTAACCCTGATGTTAGTTTATGATTGGGTCATGATCGAGTGAGTGGTAGTCTTGATTATACTCCTTTTTAGTAGAGTATTGGGAGGGTGCATTATGGCATTTATGCATGACTTGGCAGTATCTGCAGGACACTATAGTCGATGGGGTTGAACATCGGCCTTTGTGCACATAGTAGCCTTCTGGGTGGGCGGAGCCCAGTCCTTTTCCTAGGGGGGACACGGCCCTAGGCGTAGGATTGGCCGGTCCTACGACTTATATTCTGCTTGCCGCCGGGCATAGTAAGACCCCGAGGTGCAGTATGGCTTTCCGCGGATGTAGATTCGCGAGGGTGCCGTTTAGTATATAGATGTGAGATGGATTTCTGTTCTGGATACTGGCCAGCATTTACATGATCAGTGTGGTGTCTTATCCTGCATATGCATGTGACAGTGGAGAGTTGTTGCTGGTTCGCCTGGGGCGTAAAAACCCACCTCCCGACAGCTGTCCAGTGATGATTTACATATTGGTGTGGTGTCATATTCGATGTATGCATGTGACAGTAGGAAGTTGTTGCTGGGTTCGCCTGGGGCGTAAAACCACCTCCTGATAGCTATTCTGTTGATGATTCAGCCTATTGACACCTGATTTTACATGTTTTAGTACTATGACCTGTTGACCATTTTCATGTTATCATACATACTTATTTGATTATTCTATATATGCTCCAGATGAGTTGATTGGGATTTGTGATGATTTAACTCTATATTCTCTATGTTGGGTTCATGTTCATCTTGTTATTGATCTTGAGATTTCATCTCGAGCCATAATTATATTCTATCTCATGTGCATAGTACTCTCTACTCCACTCACTGAGTATTTATATACTCACTCCCCAGTTTGGTGGTTTTGATTTCAGGACAGGTGTTGTATAGAGAGGAGCAGGGTTAGAGATTGCCTGCTAGCTGTGCCGCTCCATAGTATAATGTAGATAGAGGTTTATACCTTTTGGTGTATTATAAACCTTCTATGGTATATAGTGTATGGTTACAGTCATAGATCCTGTTGTGGATATGGGTTTAACATGGATGGAATGGGAACCAGATTTTTATACAGATGATTATATGCCTGTGATGATGTATTGATATATATATTGTCCATGTTCATTATGTGACAGATTATGTGATTGCTGCTCTGACAGGTAGTGTTGTTGTATGTAATAAAATAATCCTGACAGGTCACCATAGGAAAGGTGATCATTTTGTGGCATGCATCATGCCAAAATTTTCAGAATTTATTGATATTGAAAGGTAGTAGGGTCTACGTGGTGGCTGGTGGCCTTGATGCCTACCCGCACCCTAGGGACCGTCGCGGCGGGCCCGCCGGGAACGGGGCGAGGGTCGTGACATGTATGGACTTATTGTTTTTAATGAATATCTTCTCTTGAATCATATTTAATTTCTGTGATTTTAAGTATGATGTTCGTACAACTGTTCTTCATGATCATTGAAGTAAAAATTAAGATAGTCCATGCTTAGGGAAGATGCGATGTGCTGCCACCTTAGATTAGGGTAGACATTCATGCCAACTGAAGATGTATTATGCTTAAATTACTTCTGTGAAATTTTATTCGAATGCTTATTAGGCTTGTAGCCAATTTGCATAATAATCCAAGAATAAATTAAAATATAATTAATCCTTATTCCGATGTTAGTGGTGAAATTCCTACCCTAGGTTCTCCTAAACTGATATCCCTTTAATTGCATTTTTTTTTTATTAAATTGCTTAGTTTAATAGTCTTCACAAATTTATCCTTTTAAATATTTTAATTTTTAAGAAAAACAACTATACCCCAATCCCTGTGGATCGATACCCGTAATCAATATCCTACTAGATACGTGCTATTGCATGGTCTTTAAAGTTGACTATCAGTTTTTCATGGCAGTTAATGGTGGCAAAATGTGATGCTAACCAGTCCATACCGAGATTATGTCAAAGTCATGCATATTTATAACTATTAAGTCAGCAGGCAAGTCTCTACCTACTATCTGAACTGGACAAGTCTTGCAGACCTGATTACCAATCATCCCACTTCCGGCAGGAGTGCTAACATGCAGATCATACTCTAATTGCACACAAGGCAGGTCATGTTTTTGCACAAATGTAGATGACACAAAGGAATGCGTAGCACCAGAATCAAATAGTGTATGAGCATAAAAAGAAGCAACTGACAATGTACCTGACACCACCGGTTGGATGCCTGAGCATCCTGCTGAGTAAGTGCATAAATACGATCCTGTGTGCGCAGTCTCCCCCCTTTCTGCTGCTTAGGAGAAGAAGGCTGAGCTGACTGAACCGGAACAGGAGAAGCTTGCACTTGCTGGTTTCTTGTAGTTTGAGGCCTCTGAACTGATCGAAGGTCCTGTTGAGGACACTCAGCTACCTTATGACCCTGCTGGCCGCATCTGAAACAACACCAGATAATCGTCTACAGTGTTTAGTCTTATGCATACCACCACATGCATCACACTTATGCTTTCTTGCTGAATAGTCTTTCCATAAGATCCTTGCTTCCCTGATTGCCAAGATTGGTTATGTGATTTTGCAGTCTTGCTAGAATTCTGTCCACTGCGAGCATCATAATCTCTGCTTCTCTTTTTTGTTTCCTATCTTTGGCATATATGTTTCTTTCCAGATAATTTCCAGATTCTTAGCCTGTCTACCAGATCATCATAGTTCGTCGAGTGTATTGCGGCCAAACTCCAAACGTAAGTGAGGCTTAATCCTTCATCAAATCTCCTCATTCGAGACTCTGCATCCATGATGAGGGGTGGGAGCAAACCGAGATAGCCTGTCAAACTCTGCTTCATACTCATCCACAGTCATAGTTCCTTGATTCAGATTGAGAAAATTCCCTCTCTAGCTCCCTCAGGCGACTGGAGGGAAAATACTTGCAGTAGAATGCTGTGCAGAATCTCTGCCAGGTAAGTGCCTCCTGCTCGTGGTGCCAATGTGCGCTCCACAGACATCACAATGATGAGCTCGGTCCTGAAGCATTAAGTTGGCAAATCTAACCTTCTCTTCATCGGTGCACTTTATTGCCCTGAAGCTTTCTCCATTTCATCTATCCAGGTTTCGGCCTCTTGAGGGAACTAGTGGGTGCCTTTGAAAGCCGAAGGTGCCATTCTCTTGAATTCTGCTATACTCCTTCTTTGCTCAGGAGGAGCAACATCCTGCTGGACTGGTTGCTGAGGTTGTTGCCTCTGTTGGCGTACTAACCCGACACCTCCTTCGATCAGTTCGAGCACACCGAGTTTGATTTCCAGCGACAGCTTCCGGAGTCATTGTTGATTGACCCCGGGCCTTGAGCTTTGCGAAGCCTCGTCCGCTTGCGTTAGCAGGGACTCTTCCCCGAGAGCCCCCTAAACATCCAATTCTGGCTACAGACATGATGAGGCGGCATTCTGATTCAGTAAAAATATAAATGTCATAAAATCATCCAAACAAAATAATACAAAATAGTTAATAAAACAAAATGAACATTATCCCCTTATCTGGTTCCTACCCACCTCTCAATCTTTCTGACGGATCCTAGGAATCCTAAAACTTAGCTCAATATAATTGTTTCAGTTACAATCCCTATGATCTTAAACCTGAGCTCTGATACCACCAAATCTATCACGCCCCGAGCTCGAGGCGCGGCAGACGCCGCACGCCCGCACGGTGGGCCGCGCAGGCGTGCAAGGCAACGAATTACATCAAAGCAAATATAGATGTTCAAGACTTATTTAAGATTAATAGCAGATGCTTAAAATTGACAAAATACTTAAAGTCATTCAAAAGCAGTCTTACAAAATTTTAGAATAACATATGCCAACATAATTCAAATGTCCAACTAATCTAACTGAAATGCCAATAACTGAAAAATCATCGAAAAATCTAACGCACTCCCCAATTCCGTGCGATCAAGCTTCTGGATTGAAAAATAGAGAAATAAAATAATGAGCTACACTAGCCCAGTAAGCAACAAAATACCCCAAAGGGGGTCAGAGCATATCAGATCAAAATACAGGATAATGACTGGAATAAATCATAAATAACATCGTTTTACTGTTTTCAAAACTTATTATCATTTTTTTAAAAAAAATCTGATATCAGAATCTCAACATATAGGCTACGGCCACGTAACCCAGTGGCATGGGTTGCACAAAGTGCCAGAAACCACTATTGTTAGTCACCGGTGGAAACGGTGTCCAGAAATCACTATTCTATCACCGGTGGCGCGGTCTCGAAACTGGTTTCTCACAGATTATAGGTCGACAGGTCCAACGTATAATCCCATTGGCGGGGTCAGAATAGAACAGAACAGATCATAGCCATGCTAAGAATGCATATATATATAGAAAAATAGATTTCATAAATTATCCAATCATATTTTGCAGATTTCAGAGCATACAACATAATTTTCAAATAACATTTAATAATGCCTGACCCATTTTACAGAATACAAACATTTATCAGAATTTAATCTATTTATCAAATAATTTAGAAATTACACTTGAAGTATTAAGTTACTTACCTCTTCTCGCTTAATTCCTACTTCAGGTAGGCGGATCAGGTTCACCTGTTAACATTTAATTAATTTCTTTGTAAATTTCAGAGCTAAGCAAATCCAAAAATAATACTACTGGACACGGCCCAACAGGGCCCAAATTGGCCATAATGGGCATGGCTCGATAGGGCCCACATGAACACGGGCCAATGGGCCCGCATAGACCCGGCCCAATAGGGCCCCAAGGTTAGCTTCTATTAGTTCATTTATACAATAAAATTTATTGCAGGGACTAATACTTAATTACAGGGTACTGTTCTATAATAAAACTTGAGTGAAGTGACTAAATAAATATAGTTGGGGACCTTTATGTAATAAATCTTTCCTATAGGGATCAAATACAAATTACAAGAGATCTTTTTGTGAAAATAACATACTACCAAGGGCTTTTCTGCAAATTTTCCTTTACTGGCCAAATGGGCTCGGGCTCGGGCTCGGGTTCGGGTTCGGGTTCGGGTTTCGATTCGAGTTCGAAGTTGAACTGGATTTCGGGTTTGGATTTCAAATAGACCCAAATTGGGCCCATATAGGGTATGGCCCAATTGGCCTAACCGGGCTGGACTGGGCCAAGTTGGGCCTGAAATGGATAGGACCCAACGGGCCCAGTTTGGCCCGTGATGGGCCTCCTTCTTCCCCAAACTCCCCATGGACAGGGGAGATGGAAACTGAGAGAGGAAGGGGGAAACGATGGGGTGGTCGGCCTGGGTGGCCGGCCTAGGCGGGCTGGGGTCCGTCGCCCGATCGACGGCCAGCCGATCACGGTGGCGGCCAGCGGCCGCTGCGGCTCCGGCGTGAAGAAGCAACCGAGAATGGTCTCGGTTCATGGGGCCAAAACCAAGGGAGGAAAGCATGCATCGGCTATGATCGGAGAGCACAAAGGGAAGAGGGCTTACCGGCAGTCGACGGAAGTGGCGGATCTCGGCTGGGGAGGCTCGATTCGGCGGTCAAGCGGTGGCAGCGGCGCTCGGAACTGAGGGATGCGAATCTCCAAAACAGGGGAAGGCATGGATGGTGATGGTGGTGGATCCGGCGGCACGCCGGCCACTTGGGAGGCAAGGGCAGAGGAAGGAGAGGGAGGAGGGGGGACAGAAAGAAGAGGGAGCTCGGCGGTAGCCCTAGGGGAAGGAAAGATGGGGTTTTAACACCCCATTGTAACGGCCCTCCGCCGCGATTTTCGCGGCGGTCAAGCGAGATCCGCGGCCGTGAATTGGCCGTGGATGGACTGGGAGGGGTGCCGCGGGATACCCACGGCGCCCTTGCCCCGTTTGTCCCCCGGAGGAGCCGGAGAGGATCGCAATCGCGATCCTCTGTTCCGGTTCCTCTCGAATCGAATCGGGGCTGAAGTCGGCGAGGGCTGCCGACTTCAGCCCCGTATCTCACACCAACCTTTTCTTATATCCTGTCACAGGGTGGAAGGTGAGATTTGGCGTAGTAGAGACACCTCTAGGTCCAGCTTAGAGAGAGAAAAAGAGAGTTAGAGAGAGAAAATCTCCTACCATGTAGTAGGATATTTTTTTGCAATTTCATTTTTCCATGATAATCAACAACTCATGTTGGTCCTCTAGAAAATAAATATGACACTATCAAATCCATAACCAAGAAGCATTTGTTGGACTTTGTTGTTGGCACAAAATAGGAATGAGGAGAATGAAAACAATACATGGTTTCTTTATACCGGTGCAGAAAACCACATGATAGGGAAGAAGAAATTGTTTGTCGATTTGGATAAAAAAGTACAAGGCTATGTTACCTTTGGTGATAACTCAAAATTTCGGTGCAAGAAAAAGGTGATGTTCTCATCAAGCTCAAGAATGACAATCATAATTTTATTTCCAATGCCTATTATGTTCCAAATTTGCATAGAAATCTTTTGAGCTTGGGTCAACTTTTGGAGAAAAATTATAGTGTTAGTATCTCTCTTTTACTTTATGGAATAACCATCATAATTTAATTACTCATGTAAAAAAGTTACATGGTAGAATTATTTCTTTGCATATTCAACTTGATGTACTCAAATATGTTAGCTCCATTATCCATGACAATTCTTGGTTGTAGCATTTGAGATCTGCACATCTTAACTTTGGAGGCTTGAAGCTCTTGCCTACAAAGAACATGGTGACCACTCATTAATCATCCACATCAAGTGTGTGAAGGGTGTATTTTTGGCAAGCATCAAAGATCAAGATTCACCAAATAAATAAAGTAGAGAGCATCAAAACTATTGGATCTTGTGTCAACCGATATTTGTGGCCTTTTGTAACCTATATCAAATGAAAAAAATCGGTACTTCCTTACTTCCATTGATGATTTTAGCTTGAAAACTTTGTGTATTTCTTGAAGAGGAAACCAATGTATTGGATATTTTCAAGGAGTTTAAAGATTTTGTTAAGAAACAAAGTGGCTACCAATTGAAGGTTTTACGGTCAGATAGAGGTAGAGAGTATACTTTTGATCTCTTTGAAGATTATTATAAGGAGCATGGGATTATACATCAAGTACTCCATCCTACATGCCTCAACTTAATGGTATTACCAAAAGAAAGAACTGGACATGGCAAGGAGTATGTTGAAAGAAAAAAAGATGCCTAGAGATTTTGAGCCAAAGAGGTTAGATGTGCTATCTACTAATTGAAAAGATGTCCTACAAAAAGTGTGCACTTAAAGACATCGGAAGAAGCTTGGAGTTCTTTTAAGCTAAATGTCTCTCGTTTTAGAGTCTTTGGGTGCATTGATATGCTAAAATTTCAGAGGCTAGAAGGATAAAACTTGATGATAAGGATGAAAAGTGCATTTTTCTTAGTTAGGGTGGGCAAGCAATGGGCTACAAGTTGTACAATCCAATTATGAAGAATGTGTTCATGAGTAGAGATGTTGTTTGAAAAAGAAGGCATGTGGGATTGGAACTAAAATGAGACTACTCTAGTTGAGCTACAAATTAAATAAGAGGAAGTGCCAAATCAAGTTAAGAATGAGCTACAATCACCTTCTCAAGGATCCCCTTTCTCATCATCATCCTTGTCATCATTGGGAGAAGGTTGTAGTGAAATGTCACTTAAAATGATAAGCTTGAGAGAAGTTTATGAAGCTACGGAGAATCAAGAGAGCAACGTAAATTTGTATTGTTTCTTCATGGAATGTGTCCTATATGCTTTGAAGGGGCGAGTCTGCTGCTATGGTCGGGGGTCTTCATCAGGGGTTTGGGGGGCAATTTCTAGCAAGCATTCGTCTATGAAAGCCTGCCAATGTTGTGCTTTCGATGCAGCACTATTGGGCACGGCGAGGGAGATTACTGGTCGACCTCTCTGGCGTCGGGTGATGGGACTGATGTGGGGGAGCAGGGAGCCCTAAACACTTGGGAGGATTTGGGAACTCGGGGGCAGTCAGAAAGAAGATGAGTTCGGTATGGTGGTGGCCAGGTCTTCGGCCCGTGGCTTACCACCAACCAGATTAGGGTTTCGAAGGTGGCCGCGACTAGGGCTGCAAATGGATCGGGTTAACCCGTGATTCGACCCGACCCGACTCGACCCGACCCAAATTTTAGGATGCATGGGGCCGGGTCCTTGTTACCCAAAATAACAACCCAAGAGGGGGGATGTGTTAGAAGTATGCCCTAGAAGCCAATGTGGCTGACACATATTTGTAATCTAGGGCATAAATTTGTAATTTGACTCGTATTGATTAATAAGATTGGACAATTTATTATTCATTCATGTTTGTATGTGTCCATGAATCGTCAAAGAAATTAATAAGATGATGATACATATTCTCAAGGGTTGAGAATTTGAGGCATGTGTCATTAGAGATTAATTTCTAAATGCTCCTGATCGATGGATCCATCACGAGGGACGGTGATCGATCCACCGAGATTAGTGCACAGATCACTTAGTTAGATGGATGAGTCTCGAGTCCACAGTATAGAGACACTGGAGTGATTGTGCAAGTACTTGTTAGAGAACAAGGTACTGAGCGTGACAAAAAAAAAGTAGTCACATGAATGTCTATCCACTCATCAGTGACTACTTATACTGCAATTGTATGCCTGGTCTTTAACCTGCGATGCCTCAGCTATTTACTATGAGGCTATTGTAGTTTGACGAGCATGTAAACTTGACCCTAGCCATTTGGGTCCTTGTGGTGCAGATTGTTAGCATCCCTCATATGCCATGAAAATTTTGAAATAATTTTCAGATTGCAGCGGAAAAACATATGCGGGATCCGTTCATCGCATGAACGTGTTTTAAAACCTTTCGTTTGTAGATAGATTAGAATTAAATTATTTTAAATCATTTTAAAATTATTAAGAAGATCAGATCTTCACCTTGTGCGGGTAGATGGTCTCCGCAAATCAGATTTACGTGGTATTTGATGAGGATTCGGTGGAAGCCGCACACGCGTTCGGCCTCTACAGGTATCCACACGAAGTAATGAGTCGATCGAAGCCTTTGGATCTCCCCGGGGTGCTAGCTCTCTTGCAGAGAAGGCTATGGATGGCTGATATCCTCCCTTTCAATCAACTCTTGAATGCTTAAGGGAGGAGGAAGAAGAAGGATGGATCAAAGGAACAAGAACAAAGCCCTGCAGCCTTTTTCTTTTTCTTCCTTTTGGAACCGAAATGAAGAAGGAAGAGGGCAATCAAGGCTCTTCTTTTTCTTCTCTTGATTGCGGCTCAAAGGAGGAAGATGGAGGAGGGTGTTCACGGCTGAATAGAGGAGAAAAATGCATGAATACTGGCCGAAATCACATGCTCCTTTTGATATGTTAAGGGATAAAGATGAGTTCCTAATTATAGGAACTCACTCTTATCCCTTAGGTGGCAAGCAAGGAGGGGCGTAGCCCCCTCCTTTTCTTCTCACGCAAGCAAGGGAGGGGCGTACGCCCCTCCCTCTTCTCCCCTCTATTCTCACACCCTACTTAATCACATTAAGTGGGGTGGGTTTAGCCACATAGGTTGTGACCCAATCCTTTTCCAAAACGGGATTAGGTGAACTCAATCTTCCTTTTCTTTCAAATCCTAATCTAATTAGGATTTAATTGAACCAAGACTCTATTGAACTCTTCAATCCTAATCAATTAGGAGTCTTTCAATTAATTAGATTAAAATTAAAATTAATTAGGACTTAAGAAAATCCTAATCAAATCAGGACTTGTTCAAATTTCAGCCCTAAGACAATTAGGACTTTAGAAATCCTATTCCAAGTAGGACTCTAATTTAATTTGAAATCCTAATCCAATTAGGACTTCATGAATTCCACTCCAAGTAGGATTCATAATCAAGTCCAATTAATTAAATTAAATTGCAATCCGATTGCAATTATTCCTTCTTCTAACCACTAACTCTTAGCGAGTTTTCATTTATCAATCTAATTGATTATTTGTGATTCCTAATCACATTCAACCATCGGATCGGTCATTACCTCTAATATGTGTGACCCCATAGGTTCTATTCTAACTGGTAGTGAGAAATATTGGAATCTCTATCACAATATCATTGAAAACTCCTTTCAATGGGTTGAAACAATTCCAACTCAATCATCAGGGATTATCGACCATCGAGATGATCCCTGTGAGTCTCACCATCCACCAGTGACACCTAGCAGTATGTAGTGGCTATCCAGCAGAATAGAATGATGAACCTCTAGGTGCAGTTATCGTATGATACAGTCCTTCTATCGTGGATCCTACAGATCGGAGGTCATGGATAACTCGTCAAACTCCGTTGTCTGTCGTATGTCTAGATTTATTCGACTTGAGTCCGATAGTGAAAACTCTTTCTCCACTGTATTTGCTGCCCTGGCCAAGGTCTTAGAACTCAGTCTAATAAATCACATACCCTACTCCTATAGTGAACCTACAACATCCAATCTACACTATAAGGACCCATATGACTAGAGACCATGTATATGTGCAGTCAAACTACAATAACCTCACTGTGAGTAGCCGAAGCACCGCAGGTCAAAGGACCAGTCACATTACTGCAACATCAAGTAAGTCACTGACGAGTGGATAGACATCCAAGTGACTTCTTGTCTTGGTCACGCTCAGTACCCTTGTTCTCTAACAAGCACTTGCACTCTCACTTCAGTGTTCCTACACTGTGGACTCGAGTCTCGTCCATCCATAAGGAAAGCGATCTGTGCACTGATCGGATCGATCCTCGTGATGATCCATTGATATCAGGAGATTTAGAAATTAATCACCAATGATACATGGCTCAAATTCTCAACTCTTGAGAATATGTATCATCATCTTATTAATTTTTTGGACGATTCATAGACACATAAACAATATGAATGAAAAGATGCCCATTTATTATTCAATAATAATAAAGTCAAGTACAAATTTATGTCCCAGAATTAATAATGTGTCCGCCAGATTAGCTTCTAGGGCATACATCTAACAATCTCCCACTTGCACTAAAGCCAATCAGACATATATCTAAGTCCTATCTTCTCAAGGTGGGCTTCAGTCTTCTGTTGATTTAACTGCTTAGTGAGCGGGTCCGCCACGTTGTCCGTGGAGTCTACTCTCTCTGCACCTCGACATTTTCTTTTCGAGGTAGTCGCGTATGAGGTGAAAATGCCGCTCTATGTGCTTGGACTTGTGATGAGACCTTGGCTCCTTAGCAAGAGCCATGGCACCATTATTATCGCAGCAGATTGTGATGGCATCTGATGGCATTACATCTAGCTCTGCAATGAATTTCTTGAATCAGAAGGCTTCCTTTGCAGCTTCAGAGGCGGCGATATACTCAGCTTCCATGGTAGAATCACAATGATCGGTTGTTTGGAACTCTTCCAATTTACCATACCACCATTGCACAAGAATACATATCCAGATGTAGACTTTCTATCATCAATATCAGTCATGAAATCTGAATCTGTGTATCCTTCTACCTTTAACTCTGATGATCCTCCAAAAATCAAGAACTAATCTTTAGTTCTTCTTAAGTACTTAAGAATGTTCTTCACAGCTGTCCAGTGCTCTTCGCCTGGATTCGACTGATATCTGCTAGTGACACTCAGCAAGGG